>NC_057798.1:168169403-168292460 GCF_018294505.1 Triticum aestivum
GAAGATAACACATGCATAGACACTCAACGTAGTTGTGTTGATGATGAGCACGTCTCCCCTAGTGCACCATCACAGGTGCTCCCTCTAAGTTGGCATTGTTATATGTGGTTGCATGTTATGTACATGTCTAGCTTGTATTGCTTCTAATTTTGTTGAATTCTATCTGCTTACTTTACACATTATCTAGTGAATCAGACACGTGTTCCTGTTTCTATAACATACAATATCTGTCTATCACACCATGTTCTTACATCAAAGTACTACTGTTGTGCAACCTACAACAATCACATATCATAAGACACGTTTGACTTGGGAGTGTGATGTAGGTTACATCTCGCATTCTTTTCTAGCTTGTACTACTTCTAATTTGTTGAAAGGGCACTTATGACGAGACAGTTTTAACTTGGTAGAGTGATATTCATTGGATCTTTCATATGGTGTCCATCTTTCATTGCTTCTAATTTGTTGAAATGCCTTCTGCTTAGTACACATCATAGCTATGAATATCCAATGTTTTCCTTTTTCTTACACATTCAATCGTCCTATCACGCGGTCGCCTTACATTAAATTAGTGCTCGTCAGCATCCTACATCAATGAGTTCTGAGAAGCGAATTTTAATTCATTTTTCTTGTGGGTTTGACTAGACAAGGCAATACAATTAAGAAATAGGAAGGAAAAAATAAGGCAGGGACTGATGGCGGTCTTCCCGCGAAACCGGCATCCCAGGTGCTTTCTCTAGCTTGGCAGTGTGATATTGTCTTGCATGTTTCATGCGGTGTCTCACTTGTATTGCTTGTAATTTGATTAAATTACTTCTGCTTATTTTACACAAATACTTGTGAATATGCCATGTCGTCCTGTTTTTTTGTACATATTCCATCCTCATATCATGTGTTTGCCTTACATCGAGGTAGTGATTGTCCGTATCATGCATGAATAAGTTCTGAAGAGTGAATTTTATTGCTTTTTCTTGTCGGTTTTACTTGACAATGCAAAATCAATAAAGCAGAAGGAAATTAGCAAGGCAGTGGATAAATGTGCTTCTTCCAAACGGAGGGCCTCTACAGATTCTACTCTGCCACCCCCAAGAAGATTTGGAAGACAATACATGCATCGACACTCAAAATAGTTTTGTTGATAATGAGCACGTCTCCCCTACTGCACCATCACAGGTGCTCCCTCTAAGTTGGCATTGTTATATGTGGTTGCATGTTGTGTATGATGTCTAGCTTGTATTGCTTCTAATTTTGTTGAATTCCATGTGCTTACTTTACACATTATACTTGTGAATAATAAACTTGTTCTTGTTTCTAAAACTTACAAAATCCGTCTATCACACCATGTTCTTACATCAAAGTACTACTATTGTGTAACCTGCAACAATCACTTTTCACAAGACACATTTAACTTGGGAGTCTGATATAGTTTACATCTCACATTATTTTCTAGCTTGTACTACTAATTTGCTGAAATGGCACTAATGACAAGATAGTTTTAACTTGGTAGGGTGATATTCGTTGCGTCTTACATATGGTGTCTAGCTTCCATTGCTTCTAATTTATTGAAATGCCTTCTGCTTAGTTTACACATCATAAGCTGTGAATATGAAATGTTGTGAATATGCAATGGCACTAATAACGAGAGACCTTTAACTTGGTAGTGTGATGTTGTTTGCATCTTGCATATGATTTATTTCTTGTACTGCTTCACATTTGTTTAAACACCAGTTATGACGAGACACTGTTAACTTGGCAGAGCGATATTTGTAGCATCTTTCATATGGTATCTACCTTCCATTGCATTGCTTCTAATTTATTGAAATGCCTTCTGCTTAGTTTACACATCATAGTTCTGATTATCTCATGTCGTCCTGTTTTTCATACATATTACATCCTCCTATCATGTGGTTGTCTAACGTCAAAGTTCAGTTCGTCTGTATCACGCATCAATTTGTTATGAAGAACTAAATATTTATTCCTTTTTCTTGTCAGCTTTACTTAACATGGCACAGAGAAAGAGGAAGGAACACAGAATGACAGGGGTGGTGTTAGTACTAAGGACACACGGAAATGGAAGCGATCGAATAATGCAGATTCTGCTGGTACTGATGGTGCAATAGAAGGTCAAAGTCTAGCGAAAAATTGTAAAAACGCGGTATCCCATGCTACACGAGCTGCAAAACAAGTCAAACAGAAAATAATAGATGCCACCAAACAAGCAGAGACAGCCCTAGTTGCTGCAACACTTTCCAGAGTACCACCAGCTGCATGAGTTACTCAGTCGTCAACTCAGCTAGCAGCACGTTCCCAAGCTCCCTTGCCACCTGACACTACTTCCGAAGCACTCTTGACACAAGATGAGTTGGCAAGATTAGATGAACCTTGTGAGCTTCAACATCTAGAAGGTAGTTGTTGGAGTCAAGTTACAGTTGCATGCTTCTTTATATGTAGTCTCACAGTTTGATGTACACTAACACTTCCTATGTTCGTTGTTAGACTAGCACCTAGGCGCAAGAGGAAACAAACATCAGGGATAATGCTCGATGGGTTAACTAAATCTAGAGGAGGAAGAATGGAGATCCGTTTTGAGGTAGGTTTAAAAAGGCCACGTGATGCTATAGAGTCAGCCAAGTTAGTATCAGAGGCAGCGGTTGCCGTTAGGTGTCATGCATGTATCCTCCCAACATGGATTCAATACATGAATGACAAAGACGAAACCCAGTTCAACACCTTCCTCGACCATTTATCTGTAAGTATGATTATGTATGGAAACTGATAATATCGTCTTGCTCTGTCCCATACTTTCTAGGTTGCTGATAATGAGACTCCCATAATTTTCAACAGATGAGGTTCAAGTTGGATAGCCAAGATGATGCAATCAGACAAGCTTGCACCCATGTTTTCAAGTCTGCTCTACGACGGTATCGGTATAACTTGAGGAAAACTCACTTTGAAGGCAAGGCTAACAGTGAACTTGCCCAAACATCTCCAGTGCAAAATACATCGAATGAAGACTGGAGAGGCCTCGTTAAACACTGGACTGATCCAAAGTATCAAGTATGTTATATGTATGTGATCAGATCACATGTTGAACTCCTATTTACGCATGTGCCTCACAAATCTATCTTCTTGTAGGTGAACTACTCAAAGAACAAGGCAAACCGTACAAAACTGAAATTCCAACAGATGACAGGATGTTGTAGCTATATTGCACAGTGTGATGCTCTTGTAATTAGCTGTTGTTTCACTCTTTTCGTTGTGCCATATTATCAGATCTATATTGACTTATTCCAAATGTAGAGGAAATCCCGCAAGGAGCAAAAAGTACCTGAACCAAATGTTGTGGATACCTTTCAAGGAATGTCACGCCAGCAAGACGAAGGGCATGACTACACCAGTCAAAGCCGCAGTTGTAAGTCCTTAATACTCATGCCTTTTAACTACTACTTACTCTAACTCGTGCATTAACCTGCATGGTTTGCAGCCAATGTCTATTACTCTTTCAATTTTATACACAATTTTCTTAGTGTATCATTGCACCTTACAAGGTTTAAAAGAGAGGAGTGACGTTCCTTTGATCTTGATCTGTAATCTAGTTCCATGCTGGACTTGCCCACACAACGTTACAATTGCCTGTTTGTCTGTTCTCAGTTGTTTTGTGATATGAATGATGTCATACTATGCTTACCATATTATAAACTTTTCTCTTTGTCCTTAGCTGTCAATCCAATGTGAATAAATACACAATACATTAGCCATGGTAAATGGTCATATGTTTGGAACCTGGTTTTATTATGTACTTTGTAGTAAAATACAACTAATATTTTACACGGGTTCACCAAAATAAGTTTTGTATATAGACCAAAGCTATTTTGTTTGGTTGCTACCTCCTTAATATCTTATGTTCTAGTACTACTAATGTAAAAACTCAACTTTTCAGCAAGCTATGGAAAAAATGGTGGAACCACCACCTTTTGAAGGTGACGAGGCAACTATAAACGCAATGTCACCTCTTGCTGCAGTGGGTTAGTACCTGTCCACTACCAGTGCCAAAAGCATGTTCCTGCGTAATACTGGGTTGGTTGTTAAGGCAATCTCGTCCAAACTGCCTCATGATCAAGATATGCAAGCTCAAAACAATGTTATATCTGCGCTCCTGACACAAGTCCATTCCCTAACAGAGACCCTTTGTGAAACAAGGACAACCATTGTTCGATGTCGTCAAGATATGCATGGTTTTGAAACCAGACTATCAGACATTTGCTATGTAGTTCAGGAGCCTAGGAGAAATGAAGGCAAAGGTTATGGTGCTCCATCGGACAATACAACATGAAAGCATAACAGTCAGGTCAAATGAACTGAGCTTCCGAACTTCTGGTGGTTCATTTATCTGCCACACTGTTAACTTTTATGCCAACCTTCCTTTTGTTTTATGGTTGTAATTTGTTTTGTTGCGATACAAAATTTGTTCTTAACGTGCAGCCACCAGCTAAAGAAAACAGCAAGACATTTTTATATAGTGTAGGGTGTTCGCTATATTTGCACTGGTAGCGAACTTGATGCCCAGTGGATGTAATCTGTGTAATCGCCTTAATAGCCTAGCGCTAGTTTCGGGCTTATTTATTTCCTAGTCTTCTTTTTCCCTGGTTTGCTAGTGGCTGTAACAACTATGGGCCATATACGGACCGTGGTAACCTTGAGCCTGCTACAGGCCATAGGATCCATGGGCCTCCAACGGGCCGTTGGATAAATGGTCCTCCAATGGGACGTTGGACAAATGGGCCTCCAACAGGCCGTTGCATAAATGGGCCTCCAATGGGCCATAGAATCGGTGGGCCTGGGGCCGTCGGATAAATGGGTCCACATGGGCTATAAACGGGCGTAATTGGTATCGGTCCAGCACGGTAACGAGCCGTCAATAGGCCGGAAGACAGCAAAGGCCTAATTCTATCACAGGCATAACGGGTCGTTAATGGGCCAGAATATAGGATGGGCTGGAAATGGCACAACGGGTTAACAGGACACAAATGGGTCGATTCTAACCACTGGCCAAATTTGGCCCATTAGGGGAACATGCCATTAACGGGACGAAAGTAATCGAGGGCCGGAAAGGAGCCCAAGAACGTATGGGCCTTCAGTAGGCCGAAAGCTAACATGGGCTAGAAATGTTCCATGGAAATCATGGGTCGTTAATGGGTACAAAGAAATTTACTATTCATTATGAGCCATAGTTACTGTGGGCCACTAAAGGCCTAAAGATACGGAAGGCCTCCTATGGGCTGAAAGACGTCGTGGGCCATACATGGGCCGAAAGTGAAATGGGCTGGTGTTATATTCAATGGTGCACATGACGCTGTTGGGCTGATTTCGGGAAGGCCCTAACGGGTCGTGAGTTACCGGGCCGTAAAATGGGCTATATGCGAACATACCGTTAACAGGCTTTTCATGGGCCGGCCCGCTAACTTTTGACTAAGTCAAACAGGTCGGCCTTTATAAAGCTAAATGGGCCAGTGTTGGGTCTTCGCACGTGTCGACATATCATAAGCACCTATCTGACCCAATGACGAGCTGACACGTGTTTCCTTCGGCCAATGAGAATTTTACACATGGAAAATCGCCGTTTGTCCGGCCTGTTAACGGGTTATCGAATCAAAAACTGGACCCGATAGCTTAGCGGCGGCCCATTACGATGGATGCCACGTGTCAGTTACCCTTGACAAAAGCACTTCCATGACGCATCATTTATCGTCATGGAAGTGAACACTTCTGTGATGATAATTTTGGTATTTTCATGGAACACTTCTATGACAGCACGGGTATGACTATCTTGATTCTGTCATAAATTCGTCATGGATGTACATACATGACAGAAAACGTGACCTACTGTGACAAACACGTATCATCACGAACGTGTATTTTTTTGTAGTGCTAGTTCATCTCTTGTGTTCAATCTTTGTTCCGGAACTATAGATTGGTGCTTGTGGGTGACTAGTAGTGTTGATTACATCCTGTAGTTGATTACTATATGGTTTATTTGGTGGAAGATTATATTTTCATGTCCATTATTCTATTTAATACCCCTCTGATCTTGAGCATGTTTATTATTTGTGAGTAGTTACTTTTCTTCTTGAGGTCACGGGAGAAATCATGTGAACTTGATATGTCCTCGATATTTTGATGATATGTATGTTGTGATTCCCTTAGTGGTGTCATGTGAACGTCGACTACATGACACTTCACCATATTTGGGCTTAAGGAATGCATTGTGGAGAAGTTATTAGATGATGGGTTGCGAGAGTGATAGAAGCTTAAACCCTAGTTTATGCGCTATTCCGTAAGGGACCGATTGGATCCAAAAGTTTAATGCTATGGTTAGAATTTATTCTTAATACTTTTCTCGTAGTTGCGGATGGTTGCGAGGGGGTTAATCATAAGTAAGAGGTTTGTTCAAGTAAGAACATCACCTAAGCACCGGTCCACCCATATACCAAATTATCAAAGTAGCGAACACGAATCAAGCCAACATGATGAAAGTGACTAGATGAAATTCCCATGTACCCTCAAGAACACTTTGCTTATCATAAGAGACCATTTTGGCCTGTCCTTTGCCTCAAAAGGAGTGGGCTACCTTGCTGCACTTTTTAACTATTACCGTTACTTGCTCGTTACAAATTATCTTGCTATCAAACTACTCTGGTACTTACAATTTTAGCACTTGCAGACATTACCTTGCTGAGAACCACTTGTCATTTCCTTCTGCTCCTCATTGGGTTCGACACTCTTACTTATCGAAAAGGCTACAATTGATCCCATATACTTGTGGGTCATCAGCAAGCAACTTGAGTGAAGAATTCATTATGCCTCTCAAGATATAATGATGGAGTTTTTAGAAGAGCAAATGATGACCAATTTGATATTCATCGTGAAACTTGATATGGTCATGAAAGAGTCTTTGATGATATCTTCTTGAAGCGATGAAGGGAAATGAAGAGTTCATGATGGCTTTTAAGAAACCAATATAGAGCTCGAAGTAAAGATGTTGGTTGACCAAGATAAAGCTCGAAGATTGTATCTAGATGGTCAACTCATAAGGGCAAACAATGTACCATGTGGGATCAAGTATCTAGTGGTATGGTAATTAATTATGAATTGTGCTTTGTAACCTAACACATGCCATGGGTTTGATATGTCTATGTGGGTTAGGTGTTTCTCATGGGCTTGCATCAAAATAAAGATTTCAAGTAGCCTATGTGTGGATGACATCAAGTGGTGGTGGTCATCGGGTTCGAGGAGTCCAAGTGCAAGATGAGAAGCCGGAGGTTATATGCTTTGAAGCTTGCAGTCCACATCATGATAATGTGCATGTGAAGATGAGCTTAATTAAGTTAAGGATTCCCTCATTGCAATATGAGGAAGCAATTCGAGTGTCTTCACCAAGTGGTTGTGGACAAGAAAGGGATTCCAACTTGAGGCAAGCATTAAAGTCATCGTCAAACTCAAGTTGTATTTGCAAGGAAAAGGTATAACTTAGCTAGGTTTTCCTAGTTTTGCCAGTCTCATAGTGCTTGGTGGGAGACTGGATTATAGGTTTTATAGCCATACTATCAAGAGGGATTTTAGGCGAGTAGCTTGATCACGTCGCATGTAGAAAGGTCAAAGATCTACATTACTTGCATCATTATTTATTGTTGATCTTGGGTTGTTCTCTATGTCAGGACCTTGGGCTTTTTCATAGCTTCAAAACGAGCCCAAGATCATCAAATTCGGACTCCATATGCCAAAGTTATCACTGTTTTAGTGGGTTGCTACACGCAGTTCCGAGTACCCCGTGGACACGGGGTTTTTGACCCCCGTGGGCATGGGACCCCGTGTGCACAGGCTTGTACCGTCCGCATGGGACCCCGTGGAGATGGGGTGTCCAGGAACTGCCTGTTGAGCCCCAACAGCTAGTTTTGGGTTTTGGCTATTTAAGAGCTCCTTCCTCCCACCGGTTGGGGGTTTGTTCATACACTTTCTAAACATCATTTTGAGCATCATACCACCACTCCCGAACCCCTATCTCCCCTCTATGTGAAGGGGGATTTATGGATGGGTCTTGGAGTCATTTGTTGATTTCCTCCATTGCATCCCCTCTCTTCAATCTCCTACTTTCGAGACTGCATCTTGTGAGATTGGGAGAGTGAGTTGAGAATTTGTTGCTTGACCTTGCATTGCATTTGTTGCATTGGTTTGAGTTCCCCGCATCGATTTATTCAAGTGAGAGCCCCTGAGTTTATTACTCTTGGAGGCTTCCGCCTCCTAGATGGTTTGGTAATATATTGAAGAGTTTGTGAAGAGGCCTAGGTGGCTAAGGTTCCTCTGGAAGCTTCCTTTTGTGGTGTGCTCCGGGGAAGGGTGTGAAGTGGCCTAGGTGGTCAAGTTCCTCCAGAGGCTTCCGTGTTTGTGGTGTGCTCCGGAGAAGTTTGTAAAGGTGTGGTGGTCGCCTTCAAGACCAACCCCGAGTGAATCGAGGCTCATCCATTGGAGGTGACTCGAAAGGGAGAATATGGTGAGTCACTTGGTGACGCCCTGGAGCTTTGTCTTCGGCACCGCTCTAACGGAGATTAGCACTCTCACGAGTGTGAACTTAGGGATAAATCTGCATCGTTGACTCACTTGTGGTTATCTCATACCCACACCCTTTACTTTCCGCACTTCATACTTGCTCATATTGATATATCTTGTGCTAGTTGAATTGCTTAGTTATTCCTACATTACCATATCTTGTGATATAGTTTGTGCTTGCTAGTTTACTTAAGTGCCTATCTTGTTTAGCATAGGATGTTGGTGCACTTAGTTGAGCCTAGCATATTTAGGATTTGATCTTGAAAAGTATCCATTAGTTTAATTCTGCATTAGGATAAAGCCAAATCCGTAAAAGTTTTAAACGCCTATTCACCCCCCCCCCTCTAGTCATCATCTGGATCCTTTCATACTCCCTCCGTCCCATAATGTAAGACATTTTTGATACTACATTGTTGCCAGAAAACCTCTTACATTATGGGACAAAGGTAGTAGCACAATATACAATAGTCCATCACCATCTCCAATTCATGCTTCTATTATCATGATTCAAAATTTAATTTTGCTCATCATAGTGAGTATTTTGCCATAAACCATGTGGTCCATTTTCAAGTATATATAAGTACACATGAAATGCACCACATAGGTGTGTAATGCAGAGACAATGCATGTCGACTTTTAGGTTAGATTGTGTATCTCATCCTCAAGTTGTTAATATGGAGTTTTCTATTTTGATATCTCATATTGCATTTATCATTTCATTTTTGAGATCGTGATGCACCAAAAATCTTTTTAAGCAATATGGTTCGGTGCATATTGTTCCCCAAGGTTGTAGTCGTAACAAAATTTGGTTGTCATGATGGCCATGATTTTAGAAATCCAATTATCTGAGGTTACAATTCCTACCGTTGAAGCTTGATTTTGTGATATTCGTTTTGTTTCCTTTGCAGATTGTTCAACACAAACCCTTCAACATTCTTAATTTTCCTTTTAACCAATAGAAGATATGCTGGTATTCTAAACATATTGTCAGACATCAAGACATCAAGTCAGAACATTCCATACTACAACCAGATGTGCGCAGCAAAGCGTGACATAGATGATCTAGTAGAAACCAAAAATGAAGCCCCAAGGATTCAAACCAGGGACCTGATGCTGAACGCGTGCTAGCTCATGCACGAACCACAATTCCATTTTTCTAGATCACAAATGACTATGTCTAGTTTCCCTATTTTTATTTGTTAGACTGATGGCCAACACTACTAGGGAAAAGCCTGGCAGTAGCGCGGGTCTAATGGCTATCAGTAGCGGAGGTAACCGTGCTACTGATACGACGCTACAGCTAACGTTTAGCAGTAGCGCGACTTGACACGCGCTACCGCTATACCTACTTAGTAGTAGTGCTTTCCTTACCAGCGCTACTGCTAAGTGCTTTAGCAGTAGCGTTTTACTATCCAGAGGTAAAGAGCGCTACTACTATATTTTCTCATATCTTTTTTTTCCTGCGTATTTGCGATGTTTTTGTACAGGTTTTCAACAGTATTCAAATCATATCATAAACATGCAATATGCTCATCATATCATACACATAATAGTCTCATCATATCATCCAACACAAATCATGTCATCGCATCATAATCACGATATAGCTATACAAGTTACATGACATGTCTCATCATACACAATGTAGTACTTATTGAGGCGTCGGTTCGTATCCCTCTCTTGCACTAGCGTGAACCTAAACTAACTACTGGCTATCGCTTGGAAACCGGTACACCTGGGCCTGACACTCCGGCCACTTGTCGTATACTCCTGGCGTAGCACTTCTTCGCCATCGATGATCTATGCACATGCATCGTCACATGATTTGATGATATGCAACATATATAGTTGAGCAACAGAAAGAGACAGACTTGGCAAAAATATAAGCAACATATCATAAGCATAAATAACAAAGTTCATCGTACCCAAAAATGCCCTAACCAGAGTGACCTTCGCTAGTTGAGGAGGACGGTTTAATTACATCACAAATAAAGCATAACTCAAAGTTTCGTCATGGAGAAAGTATGGACTAAACGGACACTTTGTCATATATCGTCAATCACTCCAACATGTCGTGCCATCCATCCAAGTCAGGGAGATAGTCCCTGAGCGCAATGAAAGGCTTTAGGTTGAGACGTTGAGCCGATACGCGTGTTCGGACGTCTCCCCGCGACATTTTCCCTTCTTCGTAGAACATCCCTGTTTTTTCAATGACCTCCTTCATGATGATTTGGGAAAGTTCACGCTGGATGTGATAGAACTCAGCTCCAAATCGATGATCCAGTATATCTCCTAGGTTCTTTGCCCATTGCAGAATATGGGCATCGCCGGATCTAGGTGACATGTGAAGGTTCTGCTGATACCATCTGTACTCCATCATGTGGTGGAGGACATAGAATCCATCACTAAGAGTATCACTCGGTTGCTGGATGCAGCAGAAGTCGGTCTTATGGCCAAAGGCGGGCGCGCGGTTCCTTGTCTTCTTGGTCTATCTCTCCATCCCGTAGGCCATAGCTCAAGATAGCACTGTCGAGAACAGACTTGATGTGGGTGTAATCCTTTTTCTTCATGTTCTTCGACAGGTCCAAGTAAAGGGCGTGGGAGAATCGGGGGTAAAGAATGATGAGGACGGCGTGCCCGTCGCTGCGCAAAATAAGTACACCTCAAATTAGCCTCCATGCATGCAAATGAATGATTGAAATCGAAGGAAAGATATATGTAGATGACTTACATGGGATGATAAGGCACGAGAATCGTCTCCTTCTCCTTATTGGCGACCATGAAATCAGCGATGTAGTTCCTCGCGTATTCACGGTGCTCTGGGCAGACTACCAAGAAGCCCTCGTGCATGAAGTATGGGTCAGCGACACAAATATAAGGTATCTGCTCAATCCTGATGATGTGGTTCATGTGCAAGGCAAAAAGGCGGACAAACATAAAGTCCAGCTTTTTCAAGTGAAACATGTCGAAGATGTAATCGAATCGAAGGAAGAACTTTTCCGTGGGGAATGTGTTGATGTATGACCTTTGTTGCGGCACGTTAACCATGTACAACGGGTATCCTGGATTTTCCGAGGCGATCAGGCTTTTCTCTCTCTGCAGCACATCATCATGAAGACTCCTTAGATCATCGTATATGGCCTCTACCGCTGCCTTAGGTAGGATCGGATCACCGGGGATATGACATTTTGCCGCACTGGGGATAGGTATACGATCTTGAACCCGAAGCTGCTAAGGCGGCTGGATCATAGAAGAAGCTTTGTTGCCTTTCCTCGATCTCTTCATGTGCTTCTTTCCTACTGGAAGTGGGCCTATAATACATTCATCCTCCGGCAATTCAGGCACCAACTCATCGCGCTCAAACCCTGAGTACTCATACTGCTAAGCCATCAATCCTCTGTCGTCAGAGGCGCCGGTATTGAGATACTGTAGAGGGTCATCGTCATCCTTGTCGATGGCATCATGCATTGCTTCTTCGATGGCAGCGACGTCATCAGCCAGTAATGGAGCCTCTTCATCACCCGGCACGACAGGCGATGCTAATTGGGTAGGTGGGGTGTTGGTGTTCATACCTTGCTGAGGCTGTTTGGTCGTGGGTGTGCTCCCGACCGCCTCTAGACAAAGCAGACTCTTCGGCCACAACAGGACCCAACGCTTGCAATCGCCAAGCCGCCGCGGGGTCTTGTCGTCATCTCCTACTAGTGCTACCGGAGGAGCCAAATTCTCATGGCCCGGTTTGACACTGGCCACGGGAACCTTGAAGATGTCGGGGGGATCGGCCGGTTGTGGAACAATTGTTCTTTCGGCTGCATTATCGTCGCCTTCCCCACGTCCACCTTCTGGCCACTAATGGTGTACCGTATGGTGCACGGGGTTACGTCGGCCTGCAAAGACATGTCTGCGACGTGAGACATCCGAAAGGCAATGGAAACGGGAGATTATACATATATTGAAGAGGACCGGTGTGACAGGTACGGTGCGGGAGCCGGGGCAGAGTAGGTGCGGGAGCCGGTGCAGGAGTAGGTGCGGGAGCAGGTGCGGGAGCAGGTGCGGGAGCCGGTGCAGGAGCACGTGCAGAAACCGGTGTTGGTGCAACGCTAGTCGAGCTGCTCCCCAAGAAGTGGAAAAGGGGAAAGTCTGCTGCATCCTTATTTGGATTTTGCTTGGTCCAACTGATGATAGCCGGAATCAAGACACTATACGAAGCTCCAACCTCCTCTTTTGCCGCAGCTACCGCTGCCTTGACTGTCTCAGCTGATTTCTTATCAACCGCAATCGCAACCTTCTTGTCGATGTTTTCTTCATTTAACCTTCGTCTTTCCTTTCTCTCCTCTGTGGTCTCACGGTAGTATTCCTTCCACGTGGCGCCGTCTCCGATGCCATGCACGCGTCCATACGATGGCCGAGTGTCCACCAAGAGTCCTTTCAATATGTTTAAGGCCCGGTTGAATGGGGTGTCCCACTTGGACCTCGCCAACGCCTCAGACGGTGAGTCACTTTTGGCCGCAATCCTGTGCTGCTCTTTCTGCAAAAGTAACAAGGATCTTTTACAAATATGACTAAACATGCAGTCAAATTGATCAGAAGCAAAAATTAGGGGTAAATTAAAAATTACCAGCAGCCTCATGAACTCCGTCGTGACCGCGTCTATCTCGAAAACCTTCTTGACTGGGTCCCAACGGAACCGGACCCTGATGATGTCACGCTCCCGCGGGACGGTGAACTCCACCAAGGGGTCTGGGATGCCTAGACTTTCATGTTTCGTGTCCTCCTTGGCCCATATGGACCTCTTCCCCGCATAACCATGGCTTCCGAGGTGGTGGAACCCCATGTTCCTCTCTGGGATCCCCTTCATGTACTCTAACTTTTCTTTGGCAGCTTCTTTAATGCAAGCCGCCTTGAATATTTCAAACTGCTCTTCCGCAATTGTCGGATTATCCTTTACAATCTCGGAGTAGGGTTCCTTTTTGTCGATGATCTTATGTTTCACCCTTACTTTCGAGGCGGACAACGCACCGCTAAACTTGCTCATGGCGCGTTTGTTTTTTTCTTCTTCATTGTCGGGTCTTTATCTGGATCAGTATATTTGATTTCAACCCGGCCCGGGAACAAGAATACTTACTACATCTAGTTAGGAGGGACTGCTTCATATTTGGTATCTTCTTTAGTTTCTCATCGTTGATGGTGGCGGTTACCCGTAGGATGCAGCCTATTTGATTGTCGTAGCACGTGCGTGCTTCCCCAGGCTCTTTTGGCTCAAAATTGCCGTCGTCCACCTCCGTGACCACCAGTCTATTAGTGATGAGCTGGTTTGGGCGTTGTTACCTCTTCGGTTTCGGTTCTATACCGGCTTCGCCGGTCTCGGTGCCGATCTGGGTGTCAGCGCCAATCTCGGCACCGGTTTCGATGTTGGCCTCAATCTCGGATGTGACAGGTGGGCCCTGCAACAACCATTGCTCGTCGAGAAGGTTCAAATAAGCATCTGCCGCCTCGTAGACATTGCAATCACCAGAAGCATGTCCTTCATTGTTGCTAGCCATGTTTGCTATGATTAAATCTAGTCAATTAATTCTAGACCTAATAAAATGAATAGTGACATAAAAAGGACTATGTTTTGTAGGAACGTTGATTCATTCCTGGTGCAGCAAATCTCGGGCACTCGATATGTCCTAGTTTGTAGCACAAGTCATGCCAAAATTCACGGAAAATTTTAGCATGTCCTTTGCTAAAAAGTGGACAAATCGAGCACCTGAAATTTGCCGGAACGGAAATGAATCAACATTCCGGCAAAACATAGGCCACTCGGCTTCATTCCCTGGAAACAACAAAAGGCCACTTGGGCACAATCGAACCACTTCAATGTTGCATATAATAGGACTACTTAAGAACATGTATATGACCAACTACAACAGTAGAACCACTTCCAATTTGCATCTCCTAGTGTTTGACACTTCAAGAAAATCTAAACAAATCTCATGCTCTCTCAAACTCAATTCAAAAACCAAATATAGATGGATGAACCCTAGAAACCTAGAACCTTTACATATTTTTGTCCTAATAAAAGTTATGTCCTAATAAAAATTATGAACCCTAGAACTCAATTTCTGTCCTAATAAAAACTATGAACCCTAGAACTCAAATTATGTCCTAAATTTTTGTCCTAATAAAAATTCACTAAAAATTAAGAACCTACTGAACTTGCAGCACTAATAGAAATTTATATTTTTATACTGATTTTTTCTCTAAACTAAATCCTACTACCCTAGTTAACATATAGTTAAACCTTACTTTCCTAACATTTGTAATTAAACCCTATAGCCCTAACCCTACTGGACTAGTTAAGCATATACAATTTTTTCCTAAAAATTATATTTAGTTAACTACTGAACTAAATTTTACTCTAAACTAAACCCTACTGCCCTAATTAACATCTAGTTAAACAAACTCAATTAAAAAACTAAACCCTATTGAACTAATTAACATCTACATTATCTACTACTTAACATCTACTATTACCCTAACTAAAAAATATCTACTATTAACCCTACTGCCCTAATTAACTAGTACCACCACTACTACTAATTAACATCTACTACTACTATAAAAAATATTATCTATGAACCCTACTACTAATTAACATCATCCACTACTAATTAACATCTACTACAACTACTAATTAACATGGCAGGAAGAATAGGCAGAGAGAGAGGAGGGATGGGGATTACAGAGAGGGGAGAGACGGTGGCGGGGAGGTGCTCGGCGACGGAGGCAGGGCGGCGAAGGCGCGCGGCTCCGTTGGCGGAGAGGGAGGCAGTGGCGGCAAGGGTGGCGAGGAGCGGTCAAGGGAAGTAGTGGCGGCGACGGAGGCAGGGCGTCGAGGGCGCACGGCCCCGGTGGCGGCTATGGCGCGCGGCTCCGGTGGGGCAGGGCCGGCGAGGGAACGACGACGGCGAGGGAGCAGGGGCGAGGGAGAGGCAGCGATGGAGGAGATCGATGGGGAATTGAGGGAAGGACTTAGCAAAATTTTGAGCCCGCGCGAGGTTAAGTCAAAATAGCAGTAGCGCTGGTACGAAAAAGCGCTATAGCTAAGTTAGCTACAGCGCTTTCTACCAGAAAGCGCTACTGCTATAGTAAGCAGTTATTTATTTTCCTTTTTCTTTTGCTTTTATCTAAGGAATGTAGCTATAGTGTGTGCACGTAAAACGCACTACTTCTACGGTAACTGTAGCGCTTGTAAGAACAAGCGCTACTGCTATGCCTTTCTCCTTGATTTTTTTTCTTTTGTTTTTTTTTACATTTTCTTTTTTTATTTCTCCTTTTTCTACTTCTTTCATTTTCATTTACTTTTCTATTTCTTTTTCATTTTATTTTCTTTGTTTAGCGGGAGGCAGTGTGAGAATTATAGTAGTAGTGATTTTAGCTGGAGATGTGCTACTGCTACGACCATAGCTGTAGCACGCTTTGTTGACACGCGCTACGGGTAAGTAGTAGTAGCGCTTTGTTCTAACCAGCGCTACTGCTATGCCTATGTGTATAAGGGTTTTCCTAGTAGTGCAAACAAGCATAGAATAAAAGGAAATTTCATTTATTGAAGTTATGCCAAATGTTGTTTGGTCGAGTGGTTGGTGCATGTCAGCTCTCTGGTTCAAATTCCTAGGGCACCCTTTTTATAGGGAAACACCCGGCCTCACAAGGTTGATGGCACGCATGTGTCGATAGCCTCTATGATCGTTGGATCCGAATTTGATCCGATGGCGCGCAACACGACTCTCTCCTACACAACCTGACTCCTGAGCGCAACACACATCAAGTTGCAAACATGGGTCATGGCTGATATTTTGGGTTGCTTAGGTCCATCAACTGATCGGTATGCTCGCTCTGCCGCCACGAGTGTTTGCCACGTACTCCTTTCTATTGGCGAAGAAAGTGAGTAGTCCTCCTTATCTTCTCGCTTGTCTTTTTATTTCTCCAAACTCATTGGGAGCTCGATATGGAGGAGTTGGTGGGCTATTGCGGGACAATGAAGGTAATGCATGGTCATACTGCGGCTGTTGGTGATCCAGTGTCGCGATCTTCAAAGGCGGCATGGCCTGACTGGGTCACCAAAGAAGCGGGAGTCGGTGAATGGTCATGGACGGCGGCAAGGTCGACATCTGACTCGGACCTATCGTGCAACGACATGGGTGAGTGTTTTTCAAGTATTCTTTAGGGAGCCTTCGAGTTTAGCGTGGGGGTAGCGAGACGGTGACGTTGATGCTCTCCCACTCTTTTCTCATTCCATTGGTGTGTGTACCATCGGTGATGGGTGTGTGAAGCCGTGTCTTCGGCGGGTCTTCCGGGGTACAGCCGGTTTAGGTTTTTGATGGATCTGTGTGGATTCTGCCGACGTTAGTGGTCCTCAGAGTTTCTGCAAATCCTTGTCGATGTTTTCTTCTTCGGGGTGGCGGTAGCTTTGCAGATGGTTGTCGTGGGTGTCTCCTAGTCTGCATCAATGACTTCTCAACCTGCTTCTACAAGTTCCTGGGTTTAAAAAAGTTTGCTCCGCCGCGGCGGAAGCCCAGAGGCAACATTGAGTTATGCTCACAGCCTCGCCGATGGATGCAGAAGAAAAAAGACTTCGGCACCCCAAAATTTTTAATGTAATTTTATCTTTTTGTATGAGTGTGTTTACAAGGATCTACGATACTTAATATATGAATGAGGGCCTTTTCGAAAGAAAATAACACTCCAAGAAAAATAGTGGCACGTCATCCTGTCTCTAAACTCTGTTTGTCGTTGGCACTCGGCATCGCGGCGGAGAGGATAACACCCACATGGCCACGAGCCTGCCCTGCACCCAGTCGACAAACACCCACCCACATTTCCGCTAGCGGACCCACTATGGCCACAGCTCCATCCAAACGCCAGGTCCACGCGACGTATCACCATATCCACAACTCCATGGACAACCGCCTACACCTCCCAAACCGTACCCCGCCACGATTCCCCGTTTCTGCCCGGTCTCTTCCCGCCACTCGCCGCAACCGCAACCGCAACCCCCATGCGCGTCCACGCCGCCCACCTCCTCGTCCCCGCGCCTCCCACGCCCCGCCGCCATGCCACCCTCCGGTTCGCCGTCTCCGCCGCGGCGACATCGGTGAACGTGAACCAGGCCGACAAGCAGGCCGTCATCGTCGGCGGCGGGCTTGCGGGCCTCGCGGCGGCCACCCACCTGGCCTCCCTCTCCGTGCCGTTCACGCTGCTGGAAGCCTCGGACCGCGTCGGCGGCCGCGTCGCCACCGACGAGGTCGACGGGTACCTGCTCGACCGGGGCTTCCAGATCTTCCTCACCGCGTACCCGGAGTGCCAGCGCCTCCTCGACTTCCAGGCGCTGCGCCTCCAGCCGTTCTTCCCCGGCGCACTCGTATATATCGGCGCCGGCGAGGGCGGGTCGCCGTTCCACATGCTCTCCGACCCGTTCCGCTTCCCCATCCGCTCCCTCTCCTCCGTCTTCTCCCCTGTCGGCACCCTTCCCGACAAGCTCCTCGTCGGCATCACCCGGCTCCGCGCGGCCGCCACCCCGGACGACGTCATCGTCTCCTCGCCGGAGACGACCACGGCGACGCATCTGGAGAAGCTCGGGTTCTCGCCGTCCATCGTGGAGCGGTTCCTGCGGCCGTTCCTCGCGGGGATATTCTTCGACCCGGCGCTCGACACGTCGTCCCGCCTCTTCGAGCTCGTGTTCAAGCGCCTCGCCCTTGGTGACAATGCCCTGCCGGAGGCCGGCATCGGCGCCATCGCCGGGCAGCTCGCGGACCGCCTCCCCGCGGGCTCCGTTCGCCTCAACGCCCGCGCCGCCGCCGTCGACCCGTCATCCGGCGTGACGCTCGACACCGGCGAGACCGTGTCCGGCGAGCTCGGCGTCATCGTCGCGGTCGAGCAGCCGGAAGCCGAGAAGCTCCTGCCGCAGCTACCTACGAGACCCAAGAACAAGAAGGCGGCCGAGAGGAGCACCGTGTGCCTCTACTTCTCCGCGGACCGCGCGGCGGTGCAAGAACCCGTGCTGCTCCTGAACGGGTCGGGCAAGGGGATCGTGAACAACATGTTCTTCGCGACCAACGTGGCGCCGTCGTACGCGCCGGCGGGGAAGGTGCTGGTGTCCGTGTCGCTCGTGGGCTCCTTCGCCGGCCGGGAGGACGCGGAGCTGGCCGGTGAGGTTGTCCGGGAGCTCGGCGGGTGGTTCGGGGCGGGGGAGGTGGCGTCGTGGGCGCACCTGCGGACGTACCGCATCGGCTTCGCGCAGCCGAACCAGACGCCGCCCACGGAGCCAACGGGGCGGGACCCCAGGATCGGCGACGGCGTGTACGTGTGCGGTGACCACTGGTGCTCCGCCACGTTCGACGGCGCGATGGTGTCCGGGAGGAGGGCGGTCGAGGCCCTGGTCAAGGATGGAGGGCTGTCCCAATCCTTGAGCTGAGGAAAATGGCTTCTGTCCGCTAAGATTTCCATTGTTCTTACTGTTCGAGGCAAGGCAAAAGGCACGTCCGAGCACATATCTGGTTTATGTAAATGTTAGTTCGTGTATTAAATTCTTCTGAAAGGCGATACATCTGTACTCGAAACTCAAAACAGACAGTTAATTTTGGCTATATATTATATTAAAAGGAGTTTGGAACTTTTGGTCTCTCTACACCACTATGATGCACACACATATTTTTTCCATCAAATTTACAAGAAGTCCTGGCGAATCCATTGATAGAAGTAGGGAAGAGCGAGTACAGGTGAACGACGCATGACACGGCCGCAAGAGATATGATGATCGGAGCAACACGGCTAAACTCGCCACCCTGGGACGCAGCCCAAACCAAACCAACAAGACAACCGACATCTTCGAACCGCCGAGGACACCGCGAGCAAAACAAGACGACGCCTTCACGAAGGAGAACGACGCCGGGGCGCCGTCACCATTCGATCCACAAAACCGGACCTAGGGTTTTCCCTGATGCTCGAAGAGGGGCACAGATAGCAGCCATGGCAGTGCCTCCAAGAAGAGGACGGCACCCGGGTGTCGCCGCTGCCAGCGTCGAGAGGTCGAGCAAGGATTTCACCCTGGCCGAGTCTGAGCAATCCCAAGCCGTCGGAGCAAATCAAAAAAGAGGAAGTCGAGTCGGAGGCCGGGTTGCCATCGCAACAGGCGCTGCCAGAAGAACGAGCTACGGAGCAGGCGGAGGGGCGAAGGAGCATAGAGTTGAGCGGGGTAGGCAGTCGAGGATGCAGGGGGGGTGCGACGGTGGCCGACGACCCGGACGAGCCAGGATCTGGATAAGGAGCGCAGATCCGGGCCGCCAGGACCGGAGCCGCAGGGACACCCGGCGAGCCAAGGAGCCGGAAGGGGACGTAGTCCAGGAACACGCCGGAGTCTTAGCCACACGGGGGTGGATGCCAGCCAACCAAATACAGGGGGTGGTTGCGGAGCTGTAGAGATGCCGACAAGCCAGAGGAGACGGAAGAAGACGCAGCTCGAACGCGGGGAGCGCCGGATCTGGAGCCGCTCCGGACAGCCATGGACACAGGAGGAGGGCGCATGTCCATGGTTGCCGGGGCCGAAGTTGCACCTGCAGGGTTGGGGCGAAGCGGCATGCTGGCGTGCCACACACCGAGGACCACCGACACGTACCACCGCCCCGGACATGGCCGCAGCACCGGGTGGGGGGCGTTGGGGCGGATTGGGGCGGAGGGATGAGCGCCACCGCGGCGCCCCTAGGGCCAGCCGAACCAGCCAGCCCCAGCCCCGTCCTCCCGGGATCCGGCGCCGGCAGCAGCAGGCGTGTTGTCGACCGCCACGGATCTGGCGGGGGAGAAGGAGGGAGGGCCGAGGACGCGTTTGGCGAAGGTGAGGGGTAGCCGGAGGCCGAGGGGAAGGGCGGGCGAGGGCTGGGGAGGATGGAGTCGGCGGAGGCACGCCGGCCTGGGAGCTCGGCGGAAGCCGGCCGGAATGGCCGGGAGTCGGGCAGGCGAGGTGCCCCGCCGCCACCTTCCTGTGAGGCGGCGTGGTTTCGCCGGCCGTTCCTCCGGTGGCGGCGAGAAGGTGGCGCAGGATGGGAGGGGCCGCGGCGGCGCGGCTAGGGTTCCCCCGCCGCCACCAGGGGAGGCGACGCAGGGGTCGTGGGAGGTCATTAGATAGTTTCTATCACCAATTTACAAGAAGTCAACATCTAGTCCTTCATCTTTTTTTGCCAGCATTTAATCCCTCGTGTCTCAAAACCAGAGATATTTCGTCCAAACAAGAAATACGAGGAAAACCACGTGTCACTGGTTCTCTCTCTCGCTCTCTCTCTTAAAGTGGTGAAATTTTCTCGAGCACCTTGTGTGCGCTCGCCCAGCACAACAATGACAATGGAGGACTTCGCGAGGCTCTAGCTGGTGCCACCACACCTGCGGCCTCGCCTCCGCTTCGTGCCACTGTCGTTGTTGTGCGTGGATGGGACGGCACCGAGTCACAAGCTCGAGCTAACGAAGGCCATGGAAGGGCTCGCTTGTTGAAATAAAAAGCCACGGCGTGTGTGGTCGGATTTGTCGGGTGCGTGAGACATGTGGGACGCACTGATACGGTCGGATTCGTCGAGCGCGATGATGCGCGCGGGACGGACGGGGCGCAACGGAAGTGGCGTATGTGCGTGTGTGGCATATGTGTGCGCATGTGTGCAGTAGCTAGCTAGTTAGCTGCTTGCCGAGTCACTTGGGTCAAGGAGTGAGTTTAGGCCGTAGCTAGTACTGCATGTGTGGGTTGTTACGTGCATGTAGTTTGCTAGCGGATGCATGCATTGGTAGTTAGCTGGTTAGCCGGCCTGGAGTTAGTGGCTGGTAATGGTGGCCGTGCCGGTTTTTTTATTAATAATAAATAACAATTTTATATTTCGAAAACTAGTAAGGTAAGTTAGAATTTTGAAAAATAGGAAGGACGCCATCAATAGTAGCGTCCAGGACTGGTCGCTGTTGCAAACCACGTCCACACCTGGACGCTATTCTTAGCAGCATCCAGTGTTTGGTTCAACCTGGCCCAGGAAACTCCTTGCTTTCGTCCGACCTAAGGGAAACTCTGACGCGAATGCAGATTTTGTTTGTTCTTTGTATATTTGGATTCGTCAGGGGGATGTCAATGTTTGTTTTTGTCTGCGGTCCGAAGATGCGAGAAACACAAACGAACGCATTTCATATTTATGCTGGATTTCACAATTTTCTTTTAAAATAAAACTGCCAGCAGAAGTCAAATTTACATTAATTAAAACTAAAAACTATTAAATGAAAATATTAGAAAAAACAGTCTGGGGCGAGCAGTAGATCTAGGCATGGTCGTTGTCCTCCTCCTCCTCCTTGGTCAGGTCGATGTAGAATGGCGTCTCCTTCCACGGGAACGCCTCCTGGATGGCTGCAGTTTCGCCGCTTGCTGCGCCACCAGTTGCTGCATCTCCTGCCGCTCAGCCTTCATCGCATGCTCCACATCCTGCCGCTCGTCCTCCTCGTCCATCGCCCCCCCCCCCCCCACACACACACGGGCGTGCACGATATACGACGGCAACGTGCTCGTCCACGACCATGATTGCCCAAGCAACGGTCATGGCTCCTCCTCCACAGGCTTGGGCACGGGCGGTGCTGGTCGCGGTGGGGGCATGTTGGCTTCCACTCCGGCCGCCGATTCAACCAGCGTGTGTGCAAGGCTAGGCCACCTGGCGAGCTCCTTGCACTCGGACTCCTCGATGGACCTCCTTGTGGCCTCCTTGAGGGCTACAATGTAGGCCTCCTAATCCCTTCCCCCCTTAACCATGACCGGCAGTGATGGTGGAGCAGTGAGTGCGCGTGGTTCACGGGGTGCACCCTTGAAGCATGACCGACAATGCTGGTCGTGCTCGGTGGCGAACCATGCGTCCTAGTTCGGCGAATCCACCATGTACGTTGGGTCGTGGCGAAGGTCATCTAGGAGTAGAGCACGACACTCATGGATTTCCATCAGTTGTGTGCGGCCTGAGTCCGGCACGGTCGGCACTGGAACCCTATCGAGGTTGAGGTGCCACCGATGCGGCAGGTTCACGTTGGGCTGCGACACCGGCACACCATGCTTCCAGAAGTGCTGGCAGTAGTGCACCGACACATAGAGGCAAAAGCGCGACCGCCGACTCAGGATCAACTTATCTGTTATCATAAACTAGCCAGTTACCAATTTTATTGCCCAAAAATAACAACCTAGTCACCTATATAATGTACACTTGTAACCATTGAATAAATTGTACAGAAGACCAAACAAAGAAGATTCAACAAGGCCATGGAACTATTCACATGCTCCAACCATAGGTCAAGTGGATGATCCTAATGATGAGTGAATGACCCTAATGGAAAGCGGCTTGTGAGACGATGTTTGCTCCTCTGATGATTGGTGATGTCCGTGTTAGAGCTTGATTTGATGGCTGCAAACGTATTAGCGTATATAGGTCATGAAACCTCTATCTATCAGAGAAAAACAACTCGGTTGAGCCCAAATCAGAGCACCAATCGAAGGGCATGACTGGACGCCATCTTTACTAGCATCCATGCCTGGACGCAATTAGCAATAGAGTCCATCCTGGACGTTATTATTCCTCGCGTCCTTCCTATTTGTAAAATTTCCACCGACCCTTTACCAGTTTCAGAATTACAGAATTATCATTTACTATCAACAAAAAAAATCGAGTGGCCGTGTGATGCGTGCGTGGGGTCATGCATGCTTGGCCGCTGCGTCACCTCGAGTATAAAGGCCAGGCGATGAAGTACGAGAGTTTTGATGCTCTAGGAATAGTAACGGGGCTGTGTGTGCAGCCGGGTAAAACTCCTGTGTATTGTGCTCATTCTTCTCCTACCTCTAATCCTGAGTGAGAGAGAGCTGCAACAACATCGCTGCACCACTCGGTGCGTTCCCCGCAGCATCAGCGACATACACTGCAGCGACGACCACATGGGCGACATGCGGCTCGTACACAGTACGACCACCTGCAGCACCTGTACCACGTCGATGTGCTCTTTCTCCCATTCCGTCTGCGCTGCTACCCATTTGGCAATGCCGAAATTTTTTCAACCATGTTCCCTTCCAGCCGTTGTGACGCCCACAAGGCCACAACCATCCTATCTTGCTCCAGCCGCCCGAGCCCGCCCAGCGTCAACACCGTTGGTCCGTGCAGCCGGTTGTAGATGTCATCGTTTGGGAGGTGATCATACACTAGCAGGCTTGCCCGCCATCCTCACTCATCAAACTGCACAACAGGTTCACCACATTCACGTGCCGGATCTAGCTCAGCGTGCCCACCTCAGCTTCACCACATTCACCTGGCATGGTCCATACGGGGTGGCTGGCAGAGCTCACACACGGTGCGGCGGGCGCTTCCCTGGCGCAATGAGGTTGGGCTCCACTGTGGAGAGCTTCGTGTTCGGGCACCTGCTCATGATGCTCCCGTTCGTCCTCAACGAGGCCCTCCTCGCGCGCTCCATGATAGACAAGGGGGTGGGTGTCACTACAATATTCCATAACATTTTGGCTCGAACTTAAATATTTTTTGTCACAAAAACATGTCTCATCATGGATGTGTCGGGTACTTATTTCTATGACAAAAATGTTGGAAATGTGAGTAATTTACCAAATAATTTTTGCTAATGGAAATACTAGATAAAGCATGACTAAAATAGCAAATATAAAGCAAGTCATGCAATTTGACAGAGAGAAGGTAAACATCGTCTGCATATATGAACTTGAGCTAAACACATCTAGAACAGACACTAGATGAAGTTGGTTATACGACATAGAACCTAATATACGTAGGGCAGCAACTAGAGCCAAGAACTGTAGCAGGACTTGTAACAGAAAGGAGAAGAACACGTACTGCACAGCAACAGTAGAAGCGTTGGACTTGGGGTCGGTGTCCTCGCCTGCCATGTCGTCGAGGAGGTCGTCGACGTCGGGAAGTAGTCGTCGGAGTCCGGGACGTCCGTGACGAAGAAGCCAGTAGTCGCGCAGAGCGCTCCCCAAAAACCTTATCACCCTTCTCCCGTACAGGACTCAAAAGGTGCGGTTTTGGAGGCCTACTGTCCCGACTCGCGGTGCACGCCACAAGCCGGGATGAGGAAGACAGCAGCAGCGCAGAGATTGGAACTATGTGGCGAAAGGAAGAGGACCTTCTGATGTGTCTCTCTAGAGACGAGCGACCTCTCTTATATAGGCACATGAGAGGGACGCGAACAGGCTGTGGCGGGAGGTGAAGCAACGGAGGGAGACGAAGTGAACAGGCAGCACGCGAAGAGGCGCGCAGTTTGTATTCATTATCCACTACCGCAAAAACTTTTCAGCTCCCAAGTGACCTTTCGTATACCCATAGTGCGTGGCAAAAATTAGACATCGACTCGGCTCATTCCCGCAACCCGCGGCGCGGCGCGTCGCGTCGTGGCGGGCGGTGAAGGAGGAGCGCGCGTGGATGTCCCTCTTGTTCTCATGCTCATACAAGTAGGGAAAGAACCTCCCTTATAAGGAGGTCCAACTCCCACTAAACTAGCAATGTGGGACTAAACTTTAGTAGTATCCCTTGCCTTGCATAAATGGGCTGAGTGGGCCTCTAGGATTTATTAAGAATTTTTGAAATACTTATTGGACAGCCCAAAATAGACTAAATTCCAGCAATCCCCCACCAGATCCCAGAGGCACACAGAAATTTGCCTTTCGTTCCAAAACACTGTTTTATATACTGGTACTGCAGTGGAGATTGTTAAGTTGAACTTCCACCTAGAACTCTATGCTACACTAGTAAGCAACTTGAACAGTGGACTGGGCCTTGAACTGCAAGTTTTCTGCGAATTTAGCTTCACATAAAGCCTTGATCGATACGTGACTACCGTGGGTCTTCCCCGCGGGTGGAGCTTATGCGTCATACTCCGTGACCTTTCATGAGTTTACTAGAGAGAACCCTACTCTCATAGATTGCGACGTTTGACAATCAAACTCATATAGGTGTGTTCTTCAAAAGATGTTCTGCAGGACAACATCTCTGCTTCAAAGAGCCACTTAGAACACATTAAGATATACATCAACCTGCCATGCAGATTAGGAGAGTATTGCATCTTCATGGAGTGGTATTTTTAACAGTAAGGATACTCTCCTCCCAGTTGACCAACAGCTTGTCTTCCACATCTAATTCACGGGATCTCCGATCACAAAGAATAGGTTACCACTGTGAACAACTCATATTGTGGGTCTCATACCTATCTCCCTCGATGCATTATCTATCACATTACGTGATAGACCCTTAGTGAAAGGATCTGCCAGATTTTTAGACGTTTGGATATAATCCAATGCAATAACTCCGGAGTTTCTCATTTTTCTGACAGACTTTAACCTTCTCTGAACGTGTCTTGATGACTTCATGTTATCCTTTGAGCTGTTCACTTTCGTGATCACAGTTTGATTGTCGCAGTTCATAAGGATACCCGGTACAGGTTTCTCAACAACCGGCAAGTCATTCAAGAGCCGCGAAGCCAATCTGCTTCGACCGTAGCTGTATCTAGTGCTGTGAGTTCTGCTTCCATTGTTGACGTTGTTAAGATGGTCTGCTTGCAAGACTTCCAGGAAACAGCGCCACCTCCATGAGTGAATACATATCCGCTCGTGGCCTTTATCTCATCAGCATCTGAGATCCAGTTTGAGTCACTATACCCTTCAAGCACCTTTGGGTGCCCAGTGTAGTGAATTCCATAATTGCAGTGCCTTTCAAATAACGCAAAACTCTCTCTAGAGCTTTCCAATGCACATCTCCTGGTTTTGAGACAAACCGGCTCAGTTTGCTGACAGCAAAAGAGATGTCAGGTCTTGTAGCACTGGCTAAGTACATAAGCGAGCCAATAATCTGAGAATATTTCAATTGGTCTCTAGCAATTCTTCGATTCTTTCGAAGCAACACACTAGCATCATATGGTGTTGGAGAGGGCTTGCAGTCACTGTAGCCAAAGCGACTCAAGATCTTTTCCACATAGTGAGATTGAAGCAATGTAATCCCACCATCATCGTCTCTCAACAACTTGATGTTCAGAATGACATCAGCCACTCCTAAATCCTTCATCTCAAAACAGCGAGATAGGAAATCCTTGACTTCCTTAATAACATTCAGATTTGTTCCGAAAATCAGTATGTCATCAACATACAAGCAAAGCATAACTCCCTCGCCCCCACCATGGCGATAGTACACACATTTGTCAGCTTCGTTCACAACAAAGCCTGCAGCTGTTAAAGTTCTTTCGAACTTCTCATGCCACCGTTTGGGTGCTTGCTTGAGTCCATACAAAGACTTCAGCAACTTGCACACTTTCCCTTCCTGACCATCTATTACAAACCCATCTGGTTGTTCCATATAAATTTCCTCATCCAACTCTCCATTTAGGAAAGCAGTCTTAACATCCATTTGATGAACGAGAAGACCATGTGAGGCAGCTAGTGAAAGTAGAACTCGAATAGTGGTCAGTCGAGCCACAGGTGAGTAAGTATCAAAGAAGTCTTCACCTTCCTTTTGGGTATAACCCTTAGCCACGAGCCGAGCCTTATACTTTTCGATAGTACCATCAGGCCTAAGCTTCTTCTTGAATACCCATTTGCATCCTATAGGTTTGCACCCATAATGACGATCAGTTATCTCCCAAGTTTCATTCGCCAAGATGGAATCCATCTCGCTACGAACCGCTTCCTTCCAGTAGTCAGCATCTTCCGATGCATAGGCCTCCGAAATAGAACTGGGAGTATCATCTATGAGATACACAAGAAAATCATCACCAAAGGACTTTGCTGTCCTCTGTCTCTTGCTCCTAGTAGGAACTTCATTGTTCTCCTCCACAGGACTTTCAAAGTGTTCCATCGGAATGGCAGGTTTGGTAATTGTAACTGGTTCCTGATTCGATGAACTAGGCATCTCCTGATTAGATGAGGTAACCATATCCTTCATGGGAAAGATATCTTCAAAGAAAGTCGCATCATTCGACTCCATGATCGTACCGACATGCATGTCAGGTACCTCAGATTTTACAACCAAGAATTTATAGCCAATGCTTGAAAAGCATATCCCAAGAAAACACAATCCACAGTCTTTGGTCCAAGCTTCCGCTTCTTTGGAATTGGAATATTGACTTTCGCCAAACAACCCCATGTTCGCAGATGAGAGAGTTTTAATCTTTTCTTCTCTCATTCCTCGAATGGAGTTATCTCTTTGTTCTTTGTGGGGACTCGATTTAGGACATGACATGATGTCAATATCGCCTCCCCCCCTATGCCTTGGAGAGACCCGATGTGTCTAACATGGCGTTAACCAAATCAATTAGAGTACGGTTCTTTCTTTCGGCCACCCCATTTGACTGAGGTGAGTAGGGAGGCGTCCTCTCATGGATTATACCAGCACAAAAAGCATCAAATTCATTGGAAAAATACTCTCTACCACGGTCGGACCTAAGCCTCTTGATTTTTCGATCAAGTTGGTTTTCCACTTCAGCTTTATAGATCTTGAAAAAGTTAGATTTCAGAAGATACACACGACAGTATCTAGTGGAGTCGTCAATTAACGTCATGAAATATTTCTTTCCACCTTTTGTCAAAACACCATTCATTTCACATAGATCTGAATGTATAAGTTCTAGTGGTGCAAGATTTCTCGTCTCCGCAGTCACGTGAGACTTACGAGGTTGCTTAGCTTGCACACACACTTGACCTTTAGATCCCTTGACAGTGGTGAAACTAGGGATTAAGTTCAACTTCGCTAGTCGCGACATGCAACCAAAGTTAACATGACAAAGACGTGAATGCCACACGTTTAATTCACTATTGTTGCAAATATGGTTAACAACTTTATTGCAAACGTCTGATAAGGATAAACGAAACAGGCCTCCTGACTCATAGCCTTTACCAACAAAGGTTCCATACTTGGATATTACAAATTTATTCGACTCAAAGACAAGCTTATAGCCATCTCTACACAGAAGAGATCCGCTAATAAGATTTTTATTGACAGAGGGGACATAATGCATGTTCTTCAGCCGCACGATCTTCCCCGAAGTAAACTTCAGACCGACTGTGCCAACACCACGAACAGAAGCACTTGAACCGTTGCCCATTAGCATGGTTGAAGTCCCTGCGGTCTGATAAGACGAAAACATGGAAATATCACCGCATACATGCACATTAGCACCCGTGTCAATCAACCAATCAGGAGAATGACATACTGAAAGAATAGTGGGAAATATACCATACCCAACATCCTTCATGTCAGTGTCTCCAATGACAACATTAGCGGTCTTGCCGCCTTTCCCAGGATGACGCTTGTCATAGCGATTAGGGCAACTTGGAGCCCAATGATCAGGATCCCCACACACATGACAAACACCTTTCTTCTTGTCATTCTTCTTCTTGAAGTTCATGTCCTGCACAGCCTTGTTCTTCCCATCAAACTTTGCTTTACCATCAAGCTTGCCCTTGTTCTTGAACTTGTGGGACTGGAAGTTTTTCTTCTGTACCAGATTGGCACTAGATCCTCCCTCAATACCTCGAGCATGGTTGTCCTTTGCTTTCGCCTTTTCTTCCACATCAAGAGTACCAATGAGATCCGGAACGGAAAACTCCTGTCTCTTATGCTTCAGTAAGGTAGCAAAGTTCCTCCATGAAGGGAGGAAGCTTAGTGATGATACCCCGGCAACAAACTTGTCCGGTAGGATACAATTGAAGTGCTCAAGTTCTCTAGCAAATGATTGTATCTCATGAGCTTGCTCAACCACGGAGCGCTCTTTAGTCATCCTGTAGTCATAGAATTGCTCCATGATGTACAACTCAGTGCCAGCATCCGAGACCCCAAACTTGGCCTCGAGTGCATCCCACATATCTTTTCCATTGTCAATTGACGCATAAGCATCAACTATGTTCTCACCAAGAACACTCAAGAGAGCAGCCTTAAACAAGGTATCTATTTTCTGAAAAGCTTGTGCCTGTTGGGCATCTTGCTCTCCTTCAGGTTTTCCAAGAGTGGCGTCATAGCAACTCATGGTTTGAAACCATAAGACTGCTCTCACGCGCCACCTCTTATAGTGGATACCCTGAAACATAGGAGGTCTCATGGAAGCAGCAAAACCACTTTGGATAAATTGCCTATAATAAGGTTTTTGGATTGTTGGAAATGTGAGCAATTTACCAAATAATTTTTGCTAACAGAAATACTAGATAAAACATGACTAAAATAGCAAATATAAAGCAAGTCATGCAATCTGACAGAGAGAAGGTAAACATCGTCTGCATAAATGAACTTGAGCTAAACACATCGAGAATAGACACTAGATGAAGTTGCTTATACGACATAGAACCTAACATACGTAGGGCAGCAACTAGAGCCAAGAACTGTAGCAGGACTTGTAACAGAAAGGAGAAGAACACGTACGACACAGTAGCAGCAGAAGCGTTGGACTTGGGGTCGGTGTCCTCGCCTGCCATGTCGTCGAGGAGGTCGTCGACGTCGGGGAAGTAGTCGTCGTCGGGGAAGTAGTCGTCGGAGTCCGGGGCGTCCGTGACAAAGAAGCCAGTAGTCGCGCAGAGCGTTCCCCAAAAACCTTATCACCCTTCTCCCGTACAGGACTCAAAAGGTGCGGTTTCGGAGGCCTACTGTCCTGACTCGCGGTGCACGCCGGGATGAGGAAGACAACAGCATCGCAGAGATTGGAACTGTGTGACGAGAGGAAGAGGACCTTCTGATGTGTCTCTCTGGAGAGGAGCGACCTCTCTTATATAGGCACAGGAGAGGGATGCGAACAAGCTGCGAAGGGAGGTGAAGCAACGGAGGGAGACGAAGTGAACAGGCAGCACGCGAAGAGGTGCGCAGTTCGTATTCATTATCCACTACCGCAAAAACTTTTCAGCTCCCAAGTGACCTTTCGTATACCCGTAGTGCGTGGCAAAAATTAGACATCGGCTCATTCCCGCAACCCGCGTCGCGGCGAGGCGGGCGGAGGAGGAGGAGCGCGCGTGGATGTCCCTCTTGTTCTCATGCTCATACAAGTAGGGAAAGAACCTTCCTTATAAGGAGGTCCAACTCCCACTAAACTAGCAATGTGGGACTAAATTTTAGTAGTATTCCTTGCCTTGCACAAATGGGCTGAGTGGGCCTTTAGGATTTATTAGGAATTTCTGAAATAGTTATTGGGATGCACAAAATAGACTAAATTTCAGCAAAAAAGGTATGACAGAAAATGGGCTTTTCATCCTAGACGGGCCAACAACGCGCCTACATGACGTTTTTTTGGGCATTCCATGACGTAAAAAAATCCTGATAGAAGTAAGAACGAGAATTTTTTGGAGATTTCTCCGCCTCACACGATATACGATGGGGTGGTCGGGAGGGTGGTTTGCGCATTCTCTCGTATGCACGCGTGTGAGAACGATCAAGCCCTTCGCATTACTGAACCCGAATGATCGGTGCAGGACTCGATTGATTGATTGTTGCTCATGCACGGTAGTTTGCAGGCCCGATCGATCGATGTGAGTCTCTCGCCACCCTGCACGTGTGCGCGTGGTGCGACAAACCTGCATATGTGCGAGTCGTTGTGCGCACGGGTAATGTAGGATACCACGATCGGTCAATACACCTACATTACTCTCTCTCTCCTTCCTTCACCCGTTCTTAGTATGTGTGATGTGTGAGTGTATAGTTGCGAGGAGCCCCTAGCGTAGAGTCCAGACCAGTTGGTTGTTGCAAGGAGCCCTCACACGTGATTCGTAGAGTTGATCCAGTCCGTTGCTGCTTGCTCTCTCATAGGAGTGGTTGGGTAACCCCAAGTGTAAGGGTGATATAAACTAGTAATAAGTATTTCTCTTGATTAAGAATCAAGATTTATCAAACCAGTAGAAATACCTCTGCAACAACTAGTGATCAATATCTACATACAACACACAAAATAAACTTGTGTCTAATGATTCAATAAGGTTGTTACTTTTCTTGTTCCTACTAGTTACATGGGTCAAACATATGGTATGGTTGGTATTGTTAAATTAATAAAATAAATAAAATAGAACAACAATAAAGCAAACTAATGATGGTTGTTTTTAAGTGATAAAAATAAAACCTGGGGCCATAGCTCCATTAAATGCATCTCTGCAAACAAGACAAATGTATTTTGATCAACAAATTACAGTTGTGTAGCAATTAAATTACAATATTTATATTATGACTATGATATTGATGGAACAATCTTGTATAGGCCTTACGTCCGTTAGATGTTAGGGAATTTTTAAAAAATAAAAAATTGAAAAGAAAAGTCTGGGAAATCATAGAATGTTTGTGGATTCATAAAAAAAATTATGATTTCAAAAAATGTTCGGGAAATCATAAAATATGCGCATATTTAAAAAAGTCATGATTTTGACAAAATGTATCAGAAATTAAAAATAATTATTTTCAAAATAAGTTTGTGCATTAAAAAATGTTCGTGACTTCAGGAAATGTTCATGAGTTTTTCAAAATGTTCATATAAAGAAATAAATATTAAAAAATTACAAAAAATGGTCATCGATTCAAAAACAATTCGCTTATTACACAAATGGTAAACAAATATTCGTGAAGTTAAAAAAATTGTTCCCAAACTTTACACAAATGTTAGTCGATTCAAAGAAACGTTCAAGAGTTACAAAAAATGTTCATACTTTCAAATAAAAAAGTTTATGAATTTATAAAATGTTCGAGTTTTCTACAAAAAATACTCGTGATTTTTTGTAAAAGGTACTCGATTTCAAGATCATATTCATAATACCAAAAAATGTTCATGATTTCAAAAACTATTAAGGAATTTAAAATATGTCTGTATAAACAAATAAAAGGGAAAGCAAACTTGAAAAAGGAAAAAAAACTATAAAAAGGTAAAACAGAAAGAAAATGGAAAAAACAAAGAAGATACAAGGAAAAAAAAGATAAAACATATATTAAAAAAGAACCTTCCCAAAACCGATGGCAAAATAACCAGAATGCACCGCTATGTCTCTACTACTATAAAAAGCTGAGTTGGTGGTGATGGTGTGTCTGTCATCGTGCATTCACAACCGTCCGATCGATCTGATCTAACGGACACGATGAAATCTGGTCAATTTTGCAAATAGACGCCCGCCACTTCCGTCACATATTTGCAGATAACCCCCTGCCTTTCCCGTTCAGCCCCATGGCCCCCATCTCTTCCCCACGCCCACCTTATCCAATCATCTCAGGAAAGGCATGCCGCCGGCAGCGCTGGAACCGATCTGGCGCGGTGGCTCCCGTTGACGCCGTGTGCCCCCGGAACCTCTCATGCATCCTCTCAGCCACACGGCCCACCAACACCATGGCCCTCTCGTCACCATCTCTTCCACCCCATCCCCATCTTCTCCGATGCCGACCTCGGCAAGCATGCCGGCGACACATCTCCTGCCCCCTCCTCTGCGCATTAGTCCCAGCGCCCAACATCTCCACACCCCCTCCTCCTCGCCATCTCCTCCACCCCCTGTCCCGTCTCCTGCCGCTGACCGCCGCCGGCTATGTGTTGCTTCCTTGGCGGCGGCGTTTCCGCATACTCCTCCTCCTCCTTCCCCACTGTCACTGAAGCGCCCCATGTGGAGGTGCTATGCTTGGCTAGGTCCTTCCCAATCCTCATCCCTCCCACCCGTGCCGCCTCCAAAATTCATTTTTTTTGTTACCCAGAGTTCAATTCGTGCGTCCAGGTCGAACTCTCTAGAAGCCAGTCTTGCAGAGTTGCAGTCCAATATAAATCAAATGGGTAGGCAGATGGGACTCAAGCTGCTTGCACTACACCTCAAGAGCCACACGCTCGTCACGCCAATCTGGAGGTGAATCTCCTTGCTTGTTTTTTGTTAAGCTACTTGGCTACCCGTTTTCCCATGGGACTGGTATACTACAGGCCGTTATGTTTAAGTAGTGATTGTCTGATGCCCTTTTAGGTCAGAAGATAGATGAGGCGAGATCTTCAGAGCCAATATTGTTTTTCACATATGTTCTAAGCAAACAACTAAAAGAAGGGCATACTTATGGTTGACAAATGATTCCATGGCCTATTTGTAGATTCGTGGTGGTGTTGTATGTACACAAATTCATGTTCCCTGTGCATATGTAGCAAAGTGTTCAGTCAAACACGTCTACTTCGTTCTTGTTTGTCCTGGAACCATTTATAAATGTGTTCTCAAGCTATAGTATATATGTTTTTTCGATATATTCATTGCTGCCATTTATCTTCTCATTTAAGTTTGGTGTGCCTAATATACTGGCACACAATGAGCAATGTTGAATCCTTGGAAGAAAGGTAACATAATATATTATTTTGTCTTCTACAGCTGTTCCAAGGAAAGGAGCAGTTCTATTAACGATGGATATGATAATATGTATTGGAAAATGCTCGTCGTCCTGGTAATTTCAGAGATCTGGCATCAGCACAATCGTCTTATCTTTCAAATTTTGTAGTTATCGGCTCCAACGCTCGCATGTCTTGCAATTGCGAAGCCAATGTAAGGAGTCTGATGCGCCCGCTGGCGTGCATTCCTTCAGTGCCTCTCCTCTGGCATCAACCTGAATGACCACGGCAATCGTTGAATGTGAGGTGATCATTGCTTTCAATTCATTTTTGTGTTTATACTGAAGTGATTTGGTGTCTGTTTTGCAGGATAGTTTAACTTGCGAGAAAATACTATTGCATTTTCAAAAAACGATTATGCTTGATCTTATAAGCAATATTGCATTTTAAAAAGTATTTCTCACCAAGGAAGGTAATTATAATAAGCATAAGAATCAGCATGTGATTGTTTTTAGGATAACTGAAATATGCAAAAAAAAAATTGCCAAAAGATCCTGATCTTACTAAGCACAGAGTTCTTGGCTTAAGTACCAGGCAGTAGGTGACTGGTTTTCATGGCGTTACAGCCAAATCTTGCTTTATGTAATGTAAGAAGAGGCTGAAAGTTTGTTCTATTAAACAGCAATCTAATGATATATTATATACAGCAAAGGTTGCCTGCAAGAAGCATTGCCTTCTGTACGTTGAGCATTTGTTTGTATATCTAAGCTCAATAAATTGCGTTTCACAATGACAATTCTGATATGTTGTTAGTCGTTCAGCTTAGCAATTCCACAAGTTGTAGTTCCAGCCAAACATCTAAATACTGAGCTCAAATTGCAGAAAATACTGGGTGTTCAGTACTCGATTTTGGACTATATGTTCACCTATCTCTAGGGTTCCATGATCTCATCTAAAGGATCTTTTTTGCTAACACATACCTTGATGTTGACATCGACAGCAGCAGAGATAATATACGCCATATAATCTTGTAAACATATGTGTAGATCAGTACAAGTACTTTCAGTCTTCCTCCTTGTGAATTAGTCTTTCAAGCTGTGGATGGTCAGGAGTCGCTTGAGCCCTGCAAAGATAATGTTCAAGCTACAGCTTGAGTCAGAATTTGTACGGATACATGAAAATGTGATGTATGCCGAGAAAAGGTCTGTTTGCTATGCAATTCAATTTTTAGCTTGCAATTGCAGTTAGAAGTTCAAACCGCAACTCAAGTATGTTGTTAATTTACAGTGAGCATCCACTTGCAGAAGATTTGTGCCTGGATGTGCTAATTGACAGTGAAATGTAGAAATAAGTTGCAACTTTGTAATATCCATCTGATATGTGAAACAAGAATTGTTACTAATTCACAACATGTATCTACGATTGTGAGATGGGACACCATGTGCACAGGGGAGGCAACACAAGGTCGAGAGAAAAGCCCGTGTAGAAAGAGATGCAACATATGGCCATCATTACAACTGTTATATTTTTGTATATGTTGTAATTATTCATGCAAAGGTTACAGGCTTGATGCACAATTATAAGTATCTGGAGGAGTTGACGAAGCGTGGAGTTTTTTCTTGACAATACAAAGAGTATGAGTTAGGAGACGTTGAAGTGCAACTACAGAGCAAGCATGACAGAGGTGAAGCTTTTACTGGAGAAAGTTGCGTAAAGTCTTTTTTAAGGAAAAGTTGTGTTTTCTTACAGCCGTGGAGTAGGATCCAGATAGGGAAGGGAAGGGGCTAGAGCAACAATAGTGTCCTTACCCATTAGACTTTAATCTATGTACCTTCTAATCATTTACCCGATTACTGCGGAAATAGAAGATGAAAGATGAGATATGAACTTGGCTCCTGAGCTCAAATAATTGCAATAAAATTCAATGAAGTCTTAATGTTTCGGAAACAAACATGTTGGACTGTTCTAGCTGTGTGCTACATTTCATCAATTTTGCATACAGATAAAACACTTGAACGTGCTTGCCTATTTTCATTTGTATTCACTATACCCCTGATACTTATGAGCTCAGCAACATAACTGAATATCCGAAGAAGATATGGATATTTTTAATAGTTGAGAGGACCCTCCACATATTTTGTCAAACAAACTACTCCTGTATCAATGCATCCTGGTTTTCCGTGCAACGCACGGGCATCTTACTAGTCTTGCTTAAAGCGAGACCTAGCGTGCTCCTTCGAAAAGGATTCTTGCTAAATAGGCCAGCCCAGTCGCGCGGGAGGCCACGGCCTCGCTCATTTGTTTGTTTGCATGTTTTTGTTTCGTTCTTTTCTTTACCTTCATTTATACTTTGATATATCCTGAAAATATTATATTAAAAAATACACTTTCCATAAAATAAATTAAAAAATGTCAAGAAAGCATTTGAAAAATGTTAAATGTTTATAGAAAAAATATTTCTCATGTATACAAAAAATATAGAATGTGTGTGAAAAAATTGACCATGTATTTAAAAAATAATAAAGCATTTTAAAAAAATGTTGAAGAATTATTTGAAATGTTAATCTATCATTTGAAAAATGTTTAATGTGTATAGAAAAATATTGACCTTGTATCATGAACAGTTAATCTTATATTATATTCAATAAAAATGTTAAAATTATATTTTTATATTTTAAATGTATATACAAATTTGACCATGTATTAAAAAGTATTTTATCTTTCATTTAAAAAATGTTCATAAAGTATTTGAAAAATGTTAAATGTGTATAGAAAATATGTTGACCATGCATTAAAAATATTAATCTTGTATTAAAAATGTTAATTAAGCATTTGAAAATGTTAAAATGTCTATAAAAATGAAAACAAAGAAAGAAACAAAATAGAATTGGTGAAAAAAAACCGAAGAAGAAAGATAAGCAAAAAAATCCCATGAAACCGAGAACGAAACTAAGAAAGACAAAGAAAAAAAGAACAAAAAGAAAAACTAGTGAAAACCGCGTAAGAAACAAAGAAACGCGATGGAAAAAACAAACCACTGAAGAAATAGAGAAAAGTGAAGGGAAAAAACAAAATAAAAAAAAACAAGAAAATAACCCGGAAGAAACCAGTACATCAACCACCACGAGCGATCTTCTCAATTAGAAACAGTGAAAGGAAAAATCAAACGAAAAAGGGCCGGCCTAGTACCGTGGTGGGGTAAAAATGATTCAGGCAAGACCGAGGGAATCCTAGCTATAACTAACTGCGGCGGTCGGGGGTGGGGGGAGTGGCGGCTCACGCTTGGCAGTTGTTGTCTGGTTCTTTCCTCGGCCTTGTTCCTTGTGCGAAGATGGGCCTCCCTTATCTCTTGTCTTCTATCGATCCACCTTTTAGACTCTTCTTTTTCGCCTTAAGTGTTGCCCCTGGAACTTGTGTCGTGACACTTTATTATTACTCAACGGTACAATGAATATTCTCATCATAATCCATGCTAGAAACAAAGAGATGTAAATCAAACATTTGTTGTTCCTCTAGATGTGAAGCTCGTTGATCTATAAAACTGGCTACTGCCAAACTAACTTAAATTTCTTTTTCTTTTTCTTTTATTTTTTTCGGGGGAAAACTAACTTAAATTTCCCAAGTACAAATTGAGTGATCTACAATAACTTTATTTTGTTCTACTCAACAGCCAGGGCGAAACTCTTAAATTCATTTCTTGGTGAACAACGATCTCACAGAACAGAAGTCAATGAACAGCTAGCACGTACGACTTATTAAGTTTGGTCATTATCACAAATCACAACTCATAATACCTAATATATCCTTTGGAATGGCTGTACTCGAGTCTTGACAGGCTAATGGAGACATTCTTAATCAACAAAGAGATAACGTTAATTAGTGTGTGCATGTTTTCATATTATTAATTAGTTGGACCGCACTACTTCTGAACCCTATTTTAAACCATGTTTTGGGCCAGCTTGTGATTTTCGAACTTGCTGTCCTCCGGTGAACTTAATTTGCAGTAGTAGCTTCTGAGGCGTGGGTATTACGAAGATTAATACATTATTATCTTTTTGTGCGTAAAGGTTAACACATTTCTTCTCAGGATAAACACGAATATCAAATACTCCCTCTGTCCGGAAATACTTGTCAGAGAAATGGATGAAAATGAATGCATCTAGAACTAAATTGCGTCTAAATACATCCACTCCTTCGACAAGTATTTTCGGATGGAGGGAGTACCTAGATATCTTTTTGGTTTACCTGATCATAAACATGCCTTTTTTTGTTGCGAATACATGTCTTTTGCCTTTAAACAGTACTAACAAAACTTGATATGTCATATGCTGTCAATCTAAATGTTGCAAGTGTTACCTTTCAAGTGCACGCAAAGGTCATGAACGAAGCCACTCGTTGCTTGTGTCCCTGCATCAGTTCCATGTATGATCCATGTTATTAAAAAAATGGACAGTATTATAAGCTCAGAAGAAAAATAACTCTGAGTAACAATGTCAAATATCTGCAATGTTAAATTTCCACATCTGGTTTGATCTTAGCCAAGGAGTAAAAACTGAAACAATTTATTAGTCTTATTTTAGTAATCTGATTCATTATGTTCGACCTCTGCACACGTCGTTTCCTGACTACGCTAGACACCTCCATTTTTCAGGCATTTCCCCAATTTCTGGTTGGGGATATTATATGCAGGCCTCGTATTTTACTCTAAACGTGATCCGCACATCTTGGAGTTGACCCAGGACTGGTTTCTTGTCCAGTTACAAGGGGTTGAAAGGAACTTCCGTTTTGTTTTACTCATCGTACGTTCAGTACAGACGGGATCTCGGATGTTTGCACCTTTTTTTTGAAAGAATTACACATTTGGTAACATATATCAGCAAAACAGAACACTTTTGTGTATATCAGTGGTAAAAAAACTTTAAAAGTTCGACTGTATGCATTATCAAACGAGTATATATTGAACAATTATTTAACTCCAGAGGTAATACCATTGTAATATTATAGTCAGTTGGTTTTTTTCCTTTGTCTGACTTTGTAGTTAACAAACGGGTTTGTCTAGAGCTCATCTAGATGTGACATAGTTATGTCCAGGGACGGAGCCAGGATTTGAGCATATGGGGGGGGGCCAAGACAATGGCACATGAGATTTTCCCCCCCTCTTATGTTAACCTCCTTTACACCAATTTCTTAACATAATTAATCCTCCTCTTAAAGTCACAAGAGAAAAAATAGATAGCAAATCTGAGCACTAATAGAAATACAATGACATAAGAGATGTAGATTTGTGAAATTTTATAGTGGCATAATTTTGGGATTAGGAGTTTGTATATAAATTAAATATTGATCCGGCTATTACCTTGGACATAGAAATTATAAATGTTTGGAATTAAATCATTCTTGCTTACCTCATGACATCAATAAAAATCTTTAGACTTACTTTGTGGATTAGGCTGCTCCCCTTCGCTAGGTTGCACGTTGTTTGCACTGGCATCATGTTTCGACGGTTGAGAGCTTGAATCAATTCCGCTTTCTTCCTGTTCATGTCTACTGTCTACACAAGCACAAATAAAAAACAGAAAATGTATAATTGATTTTTAATGCCTACAGTCTGTATGACTATATATCTATGATTTGTCAAGCAGAAACTAAACTAATTTGAATATAAACTACCTTTTTCCGCTCATGTTTTTGCCGCTCATCAGTGCGTTAAGCCGTCCGGCAACGTGTCTGTGGTCCGTAGATTGACGCCTCCCTACTCCGGCGTCCCCTTCACTTCTCCGCTTCTCGGTGGTGGCGCGGCCGCGAGATGGGAAAGATTCGATCACAGCAATCGGCGCAACCGCGCGATGAAAAAATCCGATCGCAGCAGCCCCTGGCGGCTTGGAAACGAAGAAATTAGCAGCCATATGTGCGTGCGTGGTTCCAGATGGCCTTTTTCCAAGCCGATATGGCTGCTAATATAATTTTATTAGCCCACTGCAACTAACATCCACGATGGCCTGCTTAGGCATTCTTAGCGTTGGGCTGTACATGGGCTCGGGCTGCACGTTAATTATAACAGGCTAAAGAGGGATAGGGGGGGCGAAGCAATCACGATCAAGTGCACAGGCAAAAAAGATCAGCGAATAAGTCATACCTGTAAGGGACGAGGCGATCGGGGGGGGGGGGGGGGGGGGGGGGGGGTCTAGCCCCCCCTCGTCCCCCCTGCATCCGTCCCTGGTTATGTCACATCTAAGATGACATCAGCAATTATTTGTGTCTTTTTATTTGTCTTTTTTTCCTGAGAGGTATCCTTTGTTTGTCTTTGTTTGTTTGTTTGTTTCTCTCACGATCGCTAACGTACAATTGTTTCTGTCACTATCGTTAGTCCAGCCCAACACTGCTATGTATATAACACGTAGCTCACGTCTTCCACTTGGGCCGCTCAAGTTTTCTTTTTCTTTGCGAGTTATTTTTTTTTCTTTGCGAGTTAGGCAGGTCCATATGTACCTAAAGTGCTCGTGTCGTGTCTCGTGAAAAACAAGGTATCACACTAACCTCAAGGAAAATTACAGAAACACGTACGTCCTGCAAAAAGCATCAAAACGTGAAAGTGCTTTTGGGGTAAAAAGCTAACATTTTTGAAGTAAATATTTTACTAAAATTTGATGAATTTAAATATTATCCACTAATTTGAAAAAAATGTGAGCAAACTTGGCGAGTACAAAAAATGTTCATGATTTGAAAAAAATAAAAAATGACCACAAGTTCCAAAAATATTGGCGATTCAAAAAAAAGTTCAAAATTTGTCTGTGGATTCATAAAATGGTCGTGATTTGAAAACGATGTTCATATGTTCAAACAACCGTTCACTTGATCCTAAAATATCCGTGAAATAAAAAAAATATTCATGAATAAGAAAAAATATTCACAAGTTCAAAAAAATACTCACAGATTTGAAAAATGGCCGATTATATGAAAAGTGCAAAAGCTGCAAAAAGAACATGCAACTGGGTTGGGGCCCAGGTGCAACTACAACCCATGGAAAAAAGCCCCAGTTATGAGTCGAGGCTTGACTTGCAGCTACAACTACAAACCTATGAAAAAGCCCCCTGGGTTGAGACTTGAGGCTTGACTTGCAACTAGGGCAACCACAAACCTACAAAAAAGCCCCCTTGTGTTGTGACTCGAGGCTTGACTTGCAATTATATTAGGGTAACTACAAACCTACAAAAAAGCCCCAGTTGCGCGTCGGGGCCTCGGGGTGCAACTACAACCTATGAAAAAAAGCCCTAGTTGAGAGTTAAAGTTGACATGCAAGTGGGAAACCTACAAACCCATGAAAAAAGCCCAGTTGCATGTCAATAGTTCACATGCAACTTGGTCGGCCCCCTCGGGCGCAACTACAACCTATGGAAAAGCCAAATTTACGAGTCAATGCTTGACTTGCAACTAGAGCAACTACAAAACCCACAAAAAAAGTCCCAATTGCAAGTCGAGGGTTGACATGCAACTAGGGCACATAGAACCTATGAAAAAGCCCACTTACGTGCCAATAGTTCTCATGTAACTAGTTTGGAGCCCCGGGTACAAGTACAACCTACGAAAAATCCCCAGTCACGAGTCGAGGGTTGGCATGAAATTGGGGCACCAATAACCTACAAAAAAGCCCTATTGTGTGTCAATAGTTGACATGCAATTGGGTTGGGGCTTCCCAGGTGCAACTACACACAACAAAAAATCCCTCGGGTTGCGAGTCAAGGCTTGACTCACAACTCAGGCAACTACAAAAACCTACAAAAAAGCCCCAATTGCGAATCAATGGATGACTTACAACTGGGGCACCTACAACCTATGAAAAAAAATCCTAGTTGCATGTCGATAGATGACATGGAATTGACCCGGGGCCTTGGGTGCAACTACAACCTATGACAAAAAAGACCCATTTGCGAGTCGAGGGTTGACTAGCAATTGGGGAATCTATATCCTTTAAAAAAGCCCAGATGCATGTCGATATTGAGATGCAACTGGGTTGAGGCTCCCGGGTGTAACTGTAAACTACGAAAAAAGCCCTCGCGAGTTGTGAGTTGAGGTTTGACATGCAACTCGGGCAACTACAAAAACCTATGAAAAAGCCCACTTGCGTGCTGAGGGTTGACATGCAACTAGGCCATGGCCTCGGGTGCAACAACAAAAACCTACAAAAAAAATTCGGTTGCGAGTCGTGGGTTGACTTGCGAGTCAGGCACCTACAACCTATGAAAAAAGCCCAGTTGTGTGTCGATAGTTGACATGCAAATAGGTTGGGGCCTTGTGTGCAACTACAACCTATGAAAAAAGTCCCAGTTGTGAGTCAAGGGTTGACTTGCTACCAAAGCACCTACAACCTATGAAAAAGGTTCAGGAATTTAAAAAAAGAAAAAAAGGGAAAATAAGAAAAATGAAAATGAATTTTAGAAATAAACTTCAGTCCTAGTTGCAATTCAAGAGTGGACTTGCAACTAGGATGAAAACAAACTATGGGCGTAGTTGTGAGTCGAGGGTGGACTTGAAACTAGGACAACTACACAAAACTACGATGTTAGTTGCGAGTCAAGGGTGGAGTTGCAACTGGGATGGAAACAATGGACCTAATTGCAAGTCGAGACGCTGGACATGCAATTGAGATAACTGTTGGAAATATGCCCTAGAGGCATTAATAAAATGGTTATTATTATATTTCCTTGTTCATAATAATTGTCTGTTGTTCATGCTATAACTGTATTAACCGGAAACCATAATACATGTGTGAATACATAGACCACAACATGTCCCTAGTGAGCCTCTAGTTGACTAGTTCGTTGAGCAATAGATGGTTATGGTTTCCTGACCATGGACATTGGATGTCACTGATAACGGGATCACATCATTAGGAGAATGATGTGATGGACAAGACCCAATCCTAAGCATAGCACAAGATCGTGTAGTTCGTTTGCTAGAGCTTTTCTAATGTCAAGTATCTTTCCTTCGACCATGAGATTGTGCAACTCTCGGATACCGTAGGAATTCTTTGGGTGTACCAAACGTCACAACGTAACTGGGTCGCTATAAAGGTGCACTACAGGTATATCCGAAAGTGTCTGTTGGGTTGGCACGCATCGAGACTGGGATTTGTCACTCCGTATGACAGAGAGGTATCTCTGGGCCCACTTAGTTATGCATCATCATAATGAGCTCAATGTGACTAATGAATTAGCCACGGGATCATGCGTTACATAACGAGTAAAGAGACTTGCCGGTAACGAGATTGAACGAGGTATTGGGATACCAACGATCGAATCTCGGGCAAGTAAGGGAATTGTATACGGGATTGATTGAATCCCCGACATAGTGGTTCATCTGATGAGATCATCGTGGAACATGTGGGAACCAATATGGGTATCCATATCCCGCTATTGGTTATTGGCCGAAGAGGTGTCTCGGTCATGTTTGCATAGTTCCCGAACCCGTAGGGTCTACACACTTAAGGTTCGGTGATGCTAGAGTTATTATCGGAAATAGTATGTGGTTACCGAAGGTTGTTCGGAGCCTCGGATGAGATCCCGGACGTGACGAGGAACTCCCGGACTGGCCCGAAGGTGAAGATCGATATATTGGACGAAGGGTATTGGAGTACAGAATTGTTCCGGGGGCACCGGATGACGACTAGCATGTCCGAACGGGGTTTCAGAGGCCCCGACAACCGTTGGGGGGGGGGGGCTTATGGGCCAAGGGGAGGAGGCACATCAGCCCACTAAGGGGTTGAGCGCCCCTCCCACCCCATCTCACGTAACCTCGAGAGGTGGAGGCGCCTCCCCTAGGGCAGCCACTCCTCCCGGCTTGAGGGGCAAGTATCCTAGGGGTGGGGCCGCCCAAACCCATCTAAGGTTTCCCCTGTGGCCGCCGCCCTGTTGGGGAATGTTGCAGAAAATAAAATTTTTCTACGCTTCACCAAGATCAATCTATGGAGTCATCTAGCAACGAGAGAGAGGAGTGCATCTACATACCCTTGTAGATCGCGAGCAGAAGCGTTCAAGAGAACGGGGTTGAGGGAGTCGTACTCGTCGTGATCCAAATCACCGAAGATCCTAGTGCTGAACAGACAGCACCTCCGCGTTCAACACACGTATGATTGGGGAAGACGTCTCCTCCTTCTTGATCCAACAAGGGAGAGGGAGAGTTTGATGGAGATCCAGCAGCACAACGGCGTGGTGATGGAAGTAGCGGTGATCTTGGCAGGGCTTCGCCAAGCTTAGCGAGAGGGAGAGGTGGTACGGGGGGAGACGGAGGCGCCAGGGACTAGGGTGCGGCTGCCCTCCCTTTCCCCCTCTTTATATAGGGGGCCTAGGGGGTGCGCCGGCCCCCTAGAGATCCCATCTCAAAGGGGAGGCTGCGGCATGGGGGGGGGGACTTGCCCCCCAAGTCAAGTGGGGCGCCCCCACCCCTAGGGTTTCCAACCCTAGGCGCAGGAGAGGCCCAAGGGGGGCGCACCAGCCCACCAGGGGCTGGTTCCCCTCCCACTTCAGCCCATGGGGCCCTCCGGGATAGGTGGCCCCACCCGATGGACCCCCGGGACCCTCCAGTGGTCCCGGTACAATACCGGTGACCCCCGGAACTTTCCCGATGGCCGAAACTGGACTTCCTATATACAATTCTTCACCTCCGGACCATTCCGGAACTCCTCGTGATGTCCGGGATCTCATCCGGGACTCCGAACAACTTTCGGGTTACCGCATACTAATATCTCTACAACCCTAGCGTCACCGAACCTTAAGTGTGTAGACCCTACGGGTTCGGGAGACACGCAGACATGACCGAGACGACTCTCCGGTCAATAACCAATAGCGGGATCTGGATACCCATGTTGGCTCCCACATGCTCCTCGATGATCTCGTCGGATGAACCACGATGTCGAGGATTCAAGTAATCCCGTATACAATTCCCTTTGTCAATTGGTACGTTACTTGCCCGAGATTCGATCGTCAGTATCCCAATACCTCGTTCAATCTCGTTACCGGCAAGTCACTTTACTCGTACCGTAATGCATGATCCCATGACCAAACACTTGGTCACATTGAGCTCATTATGATGATGCATTACCGAGTGGGCCCAGAGATACCTCTCCATCACACGGAGTGACAAATCCCAGTCTTGATCCATGTCAACCCAACAGATACTTTCGGTGATACCTGTAGTATACCTTTATACCCACCCAATTACGTTGTGACGTTTGGTACACCCAAAGCACTCCTACGGCATCCGGGAGTTACACGATCTCATGGTCTAAGGAAATGATACTTGACATTGGAAAAGCTCTAGCAAATGAACTACACGATCTTGTGCTATGATTAGGATTGGGTCTTGTCCATCACATCATTCTCCTAATGATGTGATCCCGTAATCAATGACATCCAATGTCCATAGTCAGGAAACCATGACTATCTGTTGATCAATGAGCTACTCAACTAGAGGCTTACTAGGGACATGTTATGGTCTATGTATTCACACATGTATTATGATTTCTGGATAACACAATTATAGCATGAATAATAGACAATTATCATGAACAAGGAAATATAATAATAATCATTTTATTATTGCCTCTAGGGCATATTTCCAATAGTCTCCCACTTGCACTAGAGTCAATAATCTAGTTACATTGTGATGAATCGAACACCCATAGAGTTCTGGTGTTGATCGTGTTTTGCTCGCAGAAGAGGTTTAGTCAACAGATTTGCGACATTCAGATCTGTATGCACTTTGAAAATATCTATGTCTCCATCTTGAACATTTTCACAAATGGAGTTGAAGCTACCCTTGATGTGCCTGGTCTTCTTGTGAAACCTGGGCTCCTTGGCAAGGGCAATAGCTCCAGTTTTGTCACAGAAGAGAGTGATTGGCCCCGACACATTGGGTATGACTCCTAGGTCGGTGATGAACTCCTTCATCCAGATTGCTTCATGTGCTGCCTCCGAGGCTGCCATGTACTCCGCTTCACATGTAGATCCTGCCACGATGCTTTGCTTGCAGCTGCACCAGCTTACTGCCCCACCATTCAAAATATACACGTATCCGGTTTGTGACTTAGAGTCATCCAGATCCGTGTCGAAGCTAGCGTCGATGTAACCCTTTACGACGAGCTCTTCGTCACCTCCATATACGAGAAACATATCCTTAGTCCTTTTCAGGTACTTCAGGATATTCTTGACCGCTGTCCAGTGTTCCATGCCGGGATTACTTTGGTACCTTCCTACCAAACTTATGGCAAGGTTTACATCAGGTCTAGTACACAGCATGGCATACATGATAGACCCTATGGTCGAGGCATAGGGGACGACACTCATCTTTTCTCTATCTTCTGCCGTGGTTGGACATTGAGCCGAGCTCAATTCCACACCTTGCAACACAGGCAAGAACCCCTTCTTGGACTGATCCATATTGAACTTCTTCAATATCTTATCAAGGTATGTGCTTTGTGAAAGACCTATGAGGCGTCTCGATCTATCTCTATAGATCTTGATGCCTAATATGTAAGCAGCTTCTCCAAGGTCATTCATTGAAAAACACTTATTCAAGTAGGCCTTAATGCTGTCCAAAAGTTCTATATCATTTCCCATCAAAAGTATGTCATCCACATATAATATGAGAAATGCTACAGAGCTCCCACTCACTTTCTTGTAAATGCAGGCTTCTCCATAAGTCTGCATAAACCCAAACGCTTTGATAATTTCATTAAAGCGAATGTTCCAACTCCGAGATGCTTGCACCAGCCCATAGATGGAGCGCTGGAGCTTGCATACCTTGTTAGCATTCTTAGGATCGACAAAACCTTCTGGCTGCATCATATACAGTTCTTCCTTAAGATAGCCGTTAAGGAATGCCATTTTGACGTCCATTTGCCATATCTCATAATCATAGTATGCGGCACTTGCTAACATGATTCGGACGGACTTCAGCTTCGCTACGGGAGAGAAAGTCTCATCGTAGTCAACCCCTTGAACTTGTCGATAACCCTTAGCGACAAGTCGAGCTTTATAGATGGTAATGTCGTGGTTCTAAGCCTGACAGTAGAGTGGGGGGTAGGTATGGAGAGGCAAGGTCCTAGCTATGGAGAGGTTGTAAACACAAGGGATGTACGAGTTCAGGCCCTTCTCGGAAGAAGTAATAGCCCTACGTCTCGGAGCCCGGAGGCGGTCGAGTGGATTATGAGTATATGAGTTACAAGGTGCCGAACCCTTCTACCTGTGGAGGGGGGTGGCTTATATAGAGTGCGCCAGGACCCCAGCCAGCCCACGTAGGAGAGGTTTTAAGGTGAGTTAAGTCTGGGGCGTTACTGGTAACGCCCCACATAAAGTGCCTTTACTATCATAAAGTCTACTTGATTACAGGCCGTTGCAGTGCAGAGTGCCTCTTGACCTTCTGGTGGTCGAGTGAGTCTTCGTGGTCGAGTCCTTCAAGTCAGTCGAGTGTGTCCCTCGTTGGTCGACTGGAAGGTGACTTCTTCTAAGGGTGTCCTTGGGTAAGGTACTTGGATCAGGTCCATGACCCTACCCTAGGTACATAACCCCATCATTAGCCCCCGAATGGATTGAGGCTTCGAGTGAGGAAGGAGTTGATGTTGTTTCCGATTAACCTTTGCGCTCTGGTCGTGCGTTGTCCTGGACCAAAGAATCTCTTCATCGACAGGGAGCAACTTGCCTTCAGTCGACTCGATCCATTCTATTTTTGCGTCGAGTGATCTTTCGGGCTTCGACGATCTCCGAGCGACGGATCGCCGGAAACACCGCGTCTGACAGACTGATTTGCTGTTCGCGGATTCCGCGGGATGCGAAATTTGGGGACGCGCGCGAAGCGGGGCGGACCGCGGCGTTCGGATGGGACGGGGCATAGACGCCTCGATCTCCGCGCCGCCTTTTTCGCCACGTATCCCGTCTGCATAACTGCTCCCAGATATGATTAGATCGACGGGCCCACCTGTCATCCACTCGGAAGGGACCTTATAAATGTGCCCGGCGAGGATTTCTGTGCTGCGCCTCAGCATTCTCTCCCTCTCTCTGCTTCCTTCTTCCCCGCCCAGCGTGCTCGCTCTCGCCCCCGCACCACTTCCCTTCGCGCATCTCGCCGGCGACCATGGCCAAGGAGAAGACGGCGGCGCTGGAGCGTGCAAAGAAGGCGTCGGCGTCGGAGAAGGCGAAGGGGAGATCCACCAGCCGCGGAGGGTCCTCGTCCAGATCCCGCCTGCCGAAGGGCTGGGTCCAAGGAGACTGGATCCAGTCGACCATCACAGAGAATGACCTCCTCGACATGGCCAACGAGGGCTTGATCCCTCACGGAGCTGCGAGGCTTCCGGGGAAGGAGTGGCAGCCTCAGCCAGAAGAGGGTGAGTGTGTGCTTTTGGCCACCCATGTTGATCGTGGGTTTTCCTTGCCGCCGAGTGTTTTCTTCCGTGGCTTCTTGAATTTCTTCGGAGCGCAGCTCCACCACTTTACCCCAAACTCCATTGCCTATCTTGCTGCGTTCGTGTCCATGTGTGAGGGTTTCTTGGGCTGTCGACCGCACTGGGGTTTGTTCAAACATATATTCACGTGTCGCTCTCAGACCGTGAAGAAGGCGAGCCCAGGTGATGAGAGAACCCGAGTCGTCCAAATGTGTGGGGGTCTGGGGATCCAGGTGAGGAATAAGAGCACCTTCCCGCCCATGACCTTTCCCGAGTCAGTCAGAGGCTGGCAGTCGACCTGGTTCTACTGCCGGGACCAGTCGACGCCGGGGCAGTCGAGTGGACTCCCACAGTTTACCATGGACCGAGTGAACAAGCCCTCCTCTCTGAAGTTGATTCCGGAGGAGAAAGCTGATGTGAAGATGTTGATGGAGCGCGTGGTGCAGTTGGTTCGGGAGGGAGTGACGGGCATGGACCTCTTGGAGGTCTTCCTCAGGCGTCGCATCCAGCCTCTTCAGTTCCGGAGCCACTGCATGTGGTTGTACTGTGGGACCGAAGACGAGACTCGAGTCCATCCAGAAGCAGTCGACGATGTCACTCTGGAAAGATGGATGGTAGCCGTTACCGGAAACAAGGACAACCCACGCGGAGCCAGAAGGATTCCTCCACTCGACCACAACAGCGATCCAAACAAGGTACATTTGCTCTGCCCTCCACTGCATTCTTGTCGCATTCATTTCTGTTTATCCTGCCGACTGGTCGACTGATCCTTGTCTTGATATCTGCTAGGCTCTCACCGAGCTGTACTCGATGCCCAATGGGGCACAAACTCCGACTGAGGAGGGTGAGGCGAGCGGGGGTGAGAGCCAGGAAGAGGAGGAGTGGGACTCGGACGTTGCAGGGGATGACGACGACGATGATGATGACGACGGCGATGACGATGACGTTGAAGACGAGGAGGAAGAGGAGGAGGAGGTCGTACCACCGCGCTCGGAAAGGCGGTCGAAGCTTGTCCACGACCCTTCAACCGAACGTGGTAAGGGGGTTGCGACCACCACTCAGTCGACCAAGCGCCCTCGGACCATCTCTCCGGTGCCGACTGAAAAGGCGCCGAAGCAGCCCAGGGCGGCCTCGTCGAAGCCGATCAAGCTCCTGCCGAAGATGAAGGTGTCCATCCCTACCATATCAGGGTAATCGTGTTGTTTGAATCTTCTCATTTTGTGTGAACTTTGTCTCTGGTCGACGCTGAAGTTAGTCGACTGATCCTTTGGAGTTGCAGTGCTGCTACTTCTGAAACCTCGGCCCGGGCTGATGACCACGAGATGGAGGACGCAGCAACTTCGAACCCAGGTACTGTATTCTTAACGCCGTTCTTAGTCGACTGACTCGCGATCTCTGATCCTGATTCTTCTCCGCAGCTCCACCCAATACTGTTATCAATCTTCCTGATGATGATGAGGATGAAGAGCCGCTGAAGCGCAGGAGGAGTCGGAAAGCGTCCGCCAGTAAGGTGCCTCAGGATGTGACGGCGCCTGAGATTCTGACTGTGGAGGAAGAGAACACCACTCGACACACGGTGTCCTTCGCAAATCCACTGACGAGTGCTCAGCAGCCCTCCCTCTTCACGACGCACCACGTCCCAGAGGACCAAGCTGGCGCAGCGAAGGAGGCGATACGCCAGGCGGGACTCATGATGGAGCAGCTGAAGACCATCCGGGACGCGAGCCAGGCAGCTTATGACGCCAGTTCTGCCCTCCAAAGCAATGTTCAGGTCAGTCGACCACCGTTTGTTCTGTTGGATATGCTGCCAAAAACTTTTCCTTTCCGGAATTTATAGTAGTCACCCACTGGGTGTTGTCGATTGAGCTCCGTATTAGCGGGGGCACGCTGAGTGCACCCGCTGGGTGTAGTCCCCAAGGCTAAGGTCGACTGCTGGCAGTCGGCCTTAGGCTTTATAATTTCAGTCTTTCTGTCAGTCGACTATGTCGACTGGATTTCACAAACCGGTGGGGGCACGCTGAGTGCACCCACTGGGTGTAGTCCCCGAGACTGTGGTCGACTGCTTGCAGTTGATCACAGTCTTAGAGAATGCATCTCGCACTTTTTTTTTGAGGTCGACTGGTCGACTTTGTCTTCAACAGGATTAGTGGGGGCACGCTGAGTGCACCCACTGGGTGTAGTCCCCGAGACTACGGTCGAATGCTTGTATTCGGCTGTAGTCTTAGAAACGTGAGTTTTTCCCTTTTTCACTCGGAAGTGAATTATATTTGACATTTAGTCGATTGGTTCTTCGCAGAACTCTTGTGATCTTGTGGCTCGCTACTCAGAGCTGGAACACAAGCATACTCAAGTCGAGCTGAGCTTGAAGCTGGTTCAGGAGAAGCTGACAAAGGCAAAGGAGGAGACCGAAGGTATGTTTGGTGAGACCCTGACGACTGCTTTTCCCCTTGCTTGTTTCAAAATCTGATCTTGCTGTAACTTGCAGGTAAGGTAAGGGAGGCCCAACAGAAGAAAGACCTTGAGCTAGCTGAGAAGATCAAGCTTGCTGACGAGAAGTTAGCTTCAGTCACCAAGCTCGAACAAGACAATACCAATCTGAAAGCTGCTCTTGGGATTGCCAACAAGGAGGTCAGTCGACTGAAAACTGATAAAGCTGCCCTGACCGACCAAGTCACCAAATTGACTGGGAAGAAAACTGATCTGGAGGCCTTCCTGAGTGGACTTGCCAAGAAGCTGTTTCTTATGCTTGAAGGTAAACCTCTATGCTTGGCAGACATTTCCAATTGTGATTTTTCCATTCGACCATCCCCTTGACTTAGTGATCACCCTTGCAGAATTTTGTCAAAACTTTGAAGAAGAAACTAGCCGGCTGGAGCCAAACCTCGACCCCGTCAATTCTCCGGTGAACGATGAAGTTGCCATGGATGTTCTCCGACTGGAGTCCCGTGTTGCAGCTGTCGTGGACTATCTCGCAAGACTGAAGGCTGCCACATCTCGCATCGACTCGACGCTCTGGCCTGAGGAGACACTTCAGAATGATCTTGAGTCGCTGATGGCCCGGTTGAACACGATCCCTGGTCGAGTGCAGGAATGGAAGAAGTCCTCGGCTCGGTGTGGTGCAGATGTTGCTCTGTGTCTTGCCCGAGTCCACTGTAAGGATGCACGAGAAGAGAAGCTGGCGGCTCTTCGGGTGGCCAACACCAAGAAACACGACTTCAGGTCCTTTATGGAAACTTTCCTTGCAGCTGCCACTCGGATCGCCGACGGGATCGACCTTGATGAATTCGTTGCACCTTCCAGCCCTCCACAGGAGGGGTAAAAAACTTCTTCTGGCTCGACGCTTTAAATTTGCCTCGGTATGCCGAGTGGAATTGTAACCGATAAACCTTAACAGGCTTAACGCCTGAGCACTCTCGGTTCCTTTAGATATCGATTCAAACTTGAATTTGGTGCTTGAATACGATTGCTTTTGGCTCGAAATGTCTTTTGCAGGTTCAAAGCAAGGCGCCTTTATCGCAATCGACTTATTCTTCAGTCCACTTAGGCGAGCACTGGGCCGCAGCTAAGCCCCCGAGTGAAAGTCTGGCTTACCACTCGGTAGGATTTTGATAACTTAGGCGAGTACTTGGACTGCAGCTAAGCCTCCGAGTGAGAGGGTTGCTCTTCACTCGGTAGGATTTTGATAACTTAGGCGAGTACTTGGACTGCAGCTAAGCCTCCGAGTGGAAGTCTGGCTTATCACTTGGTAGGATTTTTATAACTTAGGCGAGCACAGGTGTAACGCCCTAGTTTCCGTCATATCGGTGTTATGTTCCCGGATTTTGCGTTCCTTACGCGGTTGGGCTATAATGGGAACCCCTTGACAGTTCGCCTTAAGTAAAGCTCTTCCAGCAATGCCCAACATTGGTTTTACCATTTGCCACCTAGCCTCTTTTTTCCCTTGGGTTTCGCGGACTCAAGGGTCATCATTATTTTACCCCCCCGGGCCAGTGCTCCTCTGAGTGTTGGTCCGAACTGGGCAGCCTGCGGGGCCACCTCGAGGAAACTTGAGGGTTGGTTTTACTCGTAGCTTGACCTATCTGAGTGTGCCCTGAGAAAGAGATATGTGCAGCTCCTATCGGGATTTGTCGGCACATTCGGGCGGTGTTGCTGGTTTAGTTTTACCCTGTCGAAATGTCTTGTTGTACCGGGATACCGAGTCTGATCGGAACGTCTCGGGTGGAGGTCTATTCCTTCGTTGACCGTGAGAGCTTGTCATGGGCTAAGTTGGGACACCCCTGCAGGGATTTGAACTTTCGAAAGCCGTGCCCGCGGTTATGGGCAGATGGGAATTTGTTAACGTCCGGTTGTAGAAAACCCGAAGTTGACCTTAATTAAAATACATCAACCGCGTGTGTAACCGTGATGGTCTCTTTCCGGCGGAGTCCGGGAAGTGAACACGGTGTTGGAGTTATGCTTGACGTAGGTAGTCCAGGATCACTTCTTGATCATACCTGTATCGACCGTGCTTTGCCTTCTCTTCTCGCTCTCATTTGCGTATGTTAGCCACCATATATGCTAGTCGCTTGCTGCAGCTCCACCTCATACCTTTACCTTACCCATAAGCTTAAATAGTCTTGATCTCGCGGGTGCGAGATTGCTGAGTCCCTGTGGCTCACAGATACTTTCAAAACCAGTTTGCAGGTGCCTATATTACCGAGCAGGAGGAGCAACCAAGCCCAAGGAGGAGCTCGATGAAGATCTTGCCCTTTGTGTTGGTTCGTTTTAGTTGATCAGTAGTGGAGCCCAGTTGGGGTCGATCGGGGACCTTTGTCGCATTTGGGGTTCTTCTTTTATTTAGGCTCCGTAGTCGGGCCCTGATTGTATTTGGTTGTTGTAATGCTTTATTCATGTAATTGTGTGAAGTGGCGATTGTAAGCCAACTATGTATCTCTTTCCCTTATGTAGTACATGGGTTGTGTGAAGATTACCTCACTTGCGACATTGCTTTCAATGCGGTTATGCCTCTAAGTCGTGCTTCGACACGTGGGAGATATAGCCGCATCGAGGGCGTTACAAGTTGGTAATCAGAGCCTTCCCCGACCTTAGGAGCCCCACTGCTTGATCGTTTTTAGCGGCCGAGTTGTGTCTAGAAAAATGTTTTGAGTCCTTTAGGAATTATATATCGGAGAGTTTAGGAATTCTTTTTACTCCCCAGTCCCTTCGTCGCTCTGGTGAGGCATCATGACGTAGAGTTTTGACTCTTCTCTTCTCAAATTTCACTAAATTTTTTTAGGATCACGTGGGTATCTTGGAATCGTTCCGATGGTTTTATGATGAGAACATTGTCTTGGTGCCTCCTGTCAGGGGTTTAGTGGAAGTGTCCCGGGGAGTTGAGCTCTGAGGTGTTGTCATCATAATTTTATCGTTGCAGTTCTGGAATACCTGAGTTTAGTACGCCGACATCGAAATCTCTTTTATGCAGTTGTTGGTGAGATAACCCCGATAACCCAGTACTGAGGTGAGTACGGGAGTATTGCCATGACTTGTATAACGGATGCTTTTCGAAGGTTGAGGTAGACGATTTCCGAAGGTTTCTTGGTTATGTGTTGAAGGATGGATACAGCTGGATGTAGGATTTGCTAGTTTGGGTGAGATATTATGCTTCCCCTGTATCCCCAACACCTGATTGCATAACCGGAAAATTTCAGGAGTTTCATAGGTGGGAATTCAAGTAGCTCTTAGGATATCTTTTCGACAGATGTATGATATGAAATTGGGGTTCGACGTCTAGTGGTCCGCCTATTCACGGTTGGTTTTACAGTGGTCTCGTTGTGTCTTAAAGAGTCCTTGGCTATGCCGACTCGGGGACGCTTCGTATGTCATGTGCACTGCCTTGTACATGATGGTGCTGTACGATCGAGCCCGTGTAGGCCCCACCACGAAAACTTCGGACGAAATCTCTATCATATGTTTGTTCCGGCTTATTTTGCAAGCCAATCCTTTGTTTTGTTTTGAGTTGTGGTATTCGAGTTGCTTCGAAGTCAAATGTTGATTCCATACCTTCCCCAAATTGTGTTTTCATACTCCAATGTGAATACCAATCCTTCTCGACAATCGAGATTGTCATGTCAATCCTTTTCAACCGGCCTCTTTCTCTTCAAGTGGATCCGATCACTTCAACATCAGCAAGATCAATTATCTCTTCTTCTCAACGGTGTTATTTCATCCGTCTCCAAGTTGCCTTTGTTTTTCCCACCCTCCCTCCCTTTTGTTTTTCTTCAAGGACTCAGATTTCTTAATCGAGTATCCATTTTATTGATGGGAAGTTTCTCCATTCTTTTCCGTCAATGTTCTTATCCGGTGATTCTCATGAAGATTCTAATGGAGCTTCAAGTTCGTCATTCGTCATTCCTTTCTCTTCTCCGGTGGATTGAAGTCAAGATTTGTCGATTATATCCCCTTTTTCTCGTCTCAAATACCTTCTCTTGACGGTGCTCCTCATATTTATTCATTTCTCGCTATTCTATTGTTCCGGAGTGCTCAAGATATCTCGAAGATTTGTGTTTCCACTCTGCATTCGTTCAAGCTCTTTCGAGATTGGTATCTCATTCAAGTCATTTAATTCAACCGGTGCAACATCTCTTTTAAATCTTTTCAACAGTGTTTTTTTTGAGTGGGCCCTAACCCACAGGTCTTTTCCCAGGATCTTACCTGACTCTTCTAATTCTCCCGGAGATGTCCTTAAAATTCTTTTCGAAGTTTGACGTAAGAATGAGTTATCATCAGTCAAATGCCATCTCCTAGATCTTTCACAATTATTTTCATCGTTGGCTCAACCTCTTCGTTTTGATTCTTCCGGTGTGCCTCAATAATTCTTGGTGGTGTTTCTCGTTGTCATTCTCATCATTTGAAGACCGAAGAAGAGTTTCTCTTTAATCTTGCTCTATTCTCTTCAAGATTCATGGTGCTAGCTTGTTGCCATCCTCTCATAATTGTTTTCGTTTGTGAGAATCTTTTTCACCCATCTGGAGTAATTCAAGAGTCTTCTCAGTTTGATTATCACGGAGGTCCATCTAAATCATCGCAAGGCTTCACCTTGTGTTTCAACTTCTCTTTCTTTTTATCATCCTTTTATTACCGGAGTTCTTCATGGAGGCTCTACATGGTGGTTCATCAAGGATTCCTTTCATTCTTCAATTGTTCTTCAGGTTTTCTCTCGAAGTTATGACCCGCCAAGCTATACTCTAAAATAAACATGGTGCTCAACACATGTTTTGTTTTGAGGAGCTCAAGTATTCTTCATCTTGCATTTCGAAGTGCAATTCTTTCTACCGTATCTTTGGAGGTGGTATTATGTCCTTCTTGATAATTCCCCTTCGTTGCTTCGTGAGTCACAAGTTTTCAAGAGTGACATATTTAAATCCATCTTTTTCTCTTTGTTTAAGAGATCTTTTCAACCGTCAATCTCTTCATTGGAGTTATCTTGGTATAGATTTCACCTAAGGCCTTCCCTAAGGATTGTTGCTATCTATGGTGCTTATAAATGAACCAAGTTCTTCATTTATCCTCCCGGCGAAATAAGTTCTCGTCTCCTTGTTGATATCAATCCAATCCTTTTCCCGTGAGTGGCAGGTTGTCACCTCATAGTTTTGAGATGTTTTCCATAAGCCCACTACAAGCTTATTCGTTTCGTTGTTGGTTTTCCAACAACTCTGTTATAACCTTCTTGGAAGGGTGCTTGGCATTTTCTTCTCCATTCTTCTATTTCAATTATCTATCTTCTATTCTTTTGTTTCAGAGGCATTGTGATGTTGTGCTTTTCAATCATCATCTTGTTTTGTCAGGTTCGTGTTCTTTTCATGCTTATCCATTTAACCGGAGTGTCCTGCCTTTTTTTCTTTCAAGTTCTTTTTCATCTTATCAAGTCTTGCATCTCTTTTCATCCAGAGTGCTGTCCGATTTTGATCTTCCTTGTTCCTTGTTTATCTCGTTTCAACCAGAGTGATTTCAATTCCTTCTTGTCCATTGTACTCGTCATTCATAGCTTTGCAACCTTCAAGTCCTCGTAATGTTCCTTGTTCCTCTTTTCTAACGGATTGTTTGCAATCTCGTTCATCTCTGCTGTACTCTTTCTTTTAAATTGCTCAACCTCTCAAGGTTCATGGTTTCACTCGTTTGTCAGAGAAGCAACTTAGTTTACCTCTTCTCTTTCTCTTCCGTTTTCCCTCCGGTGCCATTCTAGATCTCGGGACGAGATCCTCTCGTAGTGGTGGAGTGTTGTAACGCCCCGAGACCGATGTGCCAGGTGTCGTTCAGTTATTCGCCGTTGTTGCCTTGTCATTGCTTGCGTGTCATGCTTTGCATATCATGTCATCATGTGCATTGCATTTGCATACGTGTTCGTCTCATGCATCCGAGCATTTTCCCCGTTGTCCGTTTTGCAATCCGGCGCTTCGTTCTCCTCCGGTGGTCATTTCTACCTTTCTTTCTTGTGTGGGGATTAAACATTTCCGGATTGGACCGAGACTTGTCAAGCGGCCTTGGTTTACTACCGGTAGACCGCCTGTCAAGTTTCGTACCATTTGGACTTCGTTTGATACTCCAACGGTTAACCAGGGACCGAGAAGGCCTCATGTGTGTTGCAGCCCAACACCCTTCCATTTTGGCCCAAAACCCACCTAACTCTGTTCCATCATCTCGGTCGTTCGATCACGATCGCGTGGCCGAAAACCGCACCTCATTTGGAGCTTCCTAACTCCCTCTACCTATAAAAGAGCACCCCTCCCCGAAATTTCGGGTCATTTCGCGGATGAAACCCTAACTTCAGCCTCTCCGCGCCGCCGGACACTTCTCCCCCGCAGCCCGGACACGTCCGCCCCCGCGCGCCACCTCACTCCAGCCAATCAGAAGCCGCCACGTCTCCCCGCCGCCGCTTCCCCTCCACTCACCGCGCGCCACATGGCACCGCGCTGCCCCACTTCGCCGCCGGGCCTGGAGAGCCCGCGACCGGCCCCCGCGGCCCATTCAGCGCCGCCGCCCGAGCCACGGGGAGACCAGATCCGCGCCGCCCGGTCCTCCCTTGCGCCGCCGCACGCCGTCTCGACGCCGGCCGCTCGCCGACGCCGCTAGCCGCCTCGTGCCCTGCCCGGCCCCGGCCACCGTTGAGCTCGCCGGATGCCGCCCCCGTCACCTTTCGCGACCCGCCGCCGTCCCGGAGCGCAGCGGCCTCCATCCGACCCCAGGGAGGAGCCCCGGTGCCGCCCGCCCCAAGATCCGCCGCCGCCGCCTCGGTTCTTGCCGTCCCCGTCGCCGGAGTTCCCAGCGCGCCGCCGCCGGAGAGGATCGGGAGGAGCCCCGATCCGTCTGCGTTGACCGCGTCCCCGCTCTTGGGCCCCGCCGTGGCCTCCCAGGCCCAGCGTGCCGCCCCCGCCTTCGGCCCAGATCCGCGGCCAGCATCGCCGGCCCAGCTCCCCGCGGTCCAGCGCGAGCGCCCCAAGGCCCAGCTCCAGCCGGCCTCGCCTTGGCCTGCCTCCTCCTCCAGCCGGGCCGAAGCCCACTGGGTGAGCCGACCCCAGCGCCCCCCTCCTCTTGTTTTTTTTTCACTCTTGTTGGGCTTGCCCCAGATCCGGCCCGCGTCATTTTTTTTCCAGATCGGCGATTTGTCTATTATCCTGAGACAGCAGTTTTGCAGTTTAGTCCCCCTAGTTCATGCATTTAATAACTCACAAACCGTGCATCGGATTAAAATGTTTTATATATGAAACTTGCTCAGAATTTTGTGTAGATTAATAATATCCAACTTTCATCTATGTTTGAGATGTTAAAAATGTTGTTTGCATTAATTTGCTCCTATGCCATGCTAAAATGCTTTATTTCATAACTAAATAACCGTAACTCCAATTTTAATAAACTTTATATGTAAATGGGGTAGAATTTTGCCTAGTTTATCATGGTGACCTTTATTTGCATGTTAAACAACTCTAAAATTGTGTTTAGGGCAGAACAGGACCTAATCTAAAATATGCATATGGGGAGTTTCTGGAATTGTTGTTCGTTGCTTCCGGCCTCATTTAAACTTGACTAGATAGGTAGTTTTACTTTGCTTCACCCTCTTGCCATATTAACCAACATTTAATATTGTTGAGTACATAACCGAGAGAGAACTAAATAATTGTCGTGGTGTTTCGTCAATATGCAACTCGTTGCATATTGATCTCCACTTAATTTGTAGAACTGCTTGTGCACTTTGCCATGCCATGCTTCATTAAACCGGACATGCATCATACTTGATTGCGCATCATGCCATGTTTATGTGATGTTTGTTTACTATGTTGTGTGCTTCTTTTCCGGTGTTTGCTTCTTCGGGTTGGTTCCGATAACGTCGCGTTTGTGAGGATCCGTTCAACTACGTCCGTTTGTCTTCTTCATGGACTCGTTCTTCTTCCTTGCGGGATTTCAGGCAAGATGATCATACCCTCGAAATCACTACTATCTTTGCTATGCTAGTTTGCTCGCTCTTTTGCCATGCCAATGCTACGATGCCTACCACTTGCTTGTCAGCCACCCAAATTGCCATGTTCAACCACTAACCCACCATGTCCTAGCAAACCGTTGATTGGCTATGTTACCGCTTTGCTCAGCCCCTCTTATAGCGTTGCTAGTTGCAGGTGAAGATCGAAGTTTGTTCCTTGTTGGAACATGGAGATGTTGTTCCTTGTTGGAACATGTTTACTTGTTGGGATATCACAATATATCTTACTTAATTAATGCATCTATATACTTGGTAAAGGGTGGAAGGCTCGGCCTTATGCCTGGTGTTTTGTTCCACTCTTGCCGCCCTAGTTTCCGTCATATCGGTGTTATGTTCCCGGATTTTGCGTTCCTTACGCGGTTGGGCTATAATGGGAACCCCTTGACAGTTCGCCTTAAGTAAAGCTCTTCCAGCAATGCCCAACATTGGTTTTACCATTTGCCACCTAGCCTCTTTTTTCCCTTGGGTTTCGCGGACTCAAGGGTCATCATTATTTTACCCCCCCGGGCCAGTGCTCCTCTGAGTGTTGGTCCGAACTGGGCAGCCTGCGGGGCCACCTCGGGGAAACTTGAGGGTTGGTTTTACTCGTAGCTTGACCTATCTGAGTGTGCCCTGAGAAAGAGATATGTGCAGCTCCTATCGGGATTTGTCGGCACATTCGGGCGGTGTTGCTGGTTTAGTTTTACCCTGTCAAAATGTCTTGTTGTACCGGGATACCGAGTCTGATCGGAACGTCTCGGGTGGAGGTCTATTCCTTCGTTGACCGTGAGAGCTTGTCATGGGCTAAGTTGGGACACCCCTGCAGGGATTTGAACTTTCGAAAGCCGTGCCCGCGGTTATGGGCAGATGGGAATTTGTTAACGTCCGGTTGTAGAAAACCTGAAGTTGACCTTAATTAAAATACATCAACCGCGTGTGTAACCGTGATGGTCTCTTTCCGGCGGAGTCCGGGAAGTGAACACGGTGTTGGAGTTATGCTTGACGTAGGTAGTCCAGGATCACTTCTTGATCATACCTGTATTGACCGTGCTTTGCCTTCTCTTCTCGCTCTCATTTGCGTATGTTAGCCACCATATATGCTAGTCGCTTGCTGCAGCTCCACCTCATACCTTTACCTTACCCATAAGCTTAAATAGTCTTGATCTCGCGGGTGCGAGATTGCTGAGTCCCTGTGGCTCACAGATACTTCCAAAACCAGTTTGCAGGTGCCTATATTACCGAGCAGGAGGAGCAACCAAGCCCAAGGAGGAGCTCGATGAAGATCTTGCCCTTTGTGTTGGTTCGTTTTAGTTGATCAGTAGTGGAGCCCAGTTGGGGTCGATCGGGGACCTTTGTCGCATTTGGGGTTCTTCTTTTATTTAGGCTCCGTAGTCGGGCCCTGATTGTATTTGGTTGTTGTAATGCTTTATTCATGTAATTGTGTGAAGTGGCGATTGTAAGCCAACTATGTATCTCTTTCCCTTATGTAGTACATGGGTTGTGTGAAGATTACCTCACTTGCGACATTGCTTTCAATGCGGTTATGCCTCTAAGTCGTGCTTCGACACGTGGGAGATATAGCCGCATCGAGGGCGTTACAACAGGGCTGCAGCTAAGCCTCCGAGTGAGAGGGTCGCTCTCCACTCGGTAGGATTTTTATAACTTAGGCGAGTGCTTGGACTGCAGCTAAGCCCCCGAGTGAGAGGGTTGCTCTTCACTCGGTAGGATTTTTGTAACTTAGGCGAGCACAGGGCTGCAGCTAAGCCCCCGAGTGAGAGGGTTACTCCTCACTCGGTAGGATTTTTATAACTTAGGCGAGTGCTTGGACTGCAGCTAAGCCTCCGAGTGAGAGGGTTGCTCTTCACTCGGTAGGATTTTCGTAACTTAGGCGAGCACAGGGCTGCAGCTAAGCCCCCGAGTGAGAGGGTTGCTCCTCACTCGGTAGGATTTTTATAACTTAGGCGAGTGCTTGGACTGCAGCTAAGCCTCCGAGTGAGAGGGTTGCTCTTCACTCGGTAGGATTTTTGTAACTTAGGCGAGTGCTTGGACTGCAGCTAAGCCCCCGAGTGAGAGGGTTGCTCTTCACTCGGTAGGATTTTGATAAACTTAGGCGAGTCCTTGGACTGCAGCTAAGCCTCCGAGTGGAAGGCTGGCTTACCACTCGGTAGGATTTTGATAAACTTAGGCGAAACGGATTCGCGACTAAGCCTCCGAGTGAGAGGCTGGCTCCCCACTTGGTAGGATTTTTACAAACTTAGGCGAAATGGATTCGCGGCTAAGCCTCCGAGTGAGAGGCTGGCTCACCACTTGGTAGGATTTTTACAAACTTAGGCGAAACGGATTCGCGGCTAAGTCACCCACTGAGGGGGAATTTTATGTGGACAAAAATAAAAAGTGACAGAAAGTATGGGGGGACTATGACACTATTATTTTGAGGTCCATGAACTACAAAAGTACTTTATTGCAACTCATCCGAGTGATAAAACTTAAGTGTAGAATGGGCGGAGTAGCTCCGCGTTCCAAGCTCGGGGTTCGTCGATATTATGCTCGACGTTGTAAACACGGTACGCCCCGTTGTGGAGGACCTTGGTGACGATGAAGGGGCCTTCCCAAGAAGGAGCAAGCTTGTGTGGTTTGTGCTGATCCACTCGGAGAACCAAATCCCCTTCCTGGAAGGCTCGACCTCTCACATTTCTGGCGTGGAAACGACGCAAATCTTGTTGGTAGATGGTCGACCGGATCAGAGCCATCTCCCTTTCTTCCTCTAAAAGGTCGACTGCGTCCTGCCGCGCTTGTTCAGCCTCTGCTTTGTTGTAGATTTCAACTCGAGGAGCATTGTGGAGAAGATCACTCGGCAAGACTGCTTCAGCTCCGTAGACCAAGAAGAATGGAGTTCTCCCGGTCGACCGATTAGGTGTGGTCCGCAGTCCCCAAAGTACTGAGGGAAGTTCGTCGACCCAAGCTCCAGCTGCGTGTTTGAGATCACGCATCAGTCGAGGCTTCAATCCCTTAAGAATCAGTCCATTAGCTCGCTCTGCTTGTCCATTCGACTGCGGATGGGCGACTGAAGCGTAGTCGACCCGTGTGCCCTGGGAGTTGCAGAAAGCTCTGAATTCCTCTGAGTCAAAGTTTGACCCATTATCCGTAATGATGCTGTGTGGGACTCCATATCTGAATATTAGTTCCCTGATGAAGCTAACAGCAGTACCGGTGTCAAGGCTCTTGATTGGTTTAGCCTCGATCCACTTGGTGAACTTGTCGACTGCCACCAGTACATGCGTGAAGCCACTCCGTCCTGTTCTCAAAGGACCGACCATGTCCAATCCCCATACCGCGAAAGGCCAGACGAGTGGGATGGTCTTCAGAGCCGACGCAGGCTTGTGTGACATATTCGAGTAGAATTGACATCCCTCGCACTTATCCACTATCTCTTTTGCCATCTCATTCGCCTTTGGCCAGTAAAATCCGGCTCGGTATGCTTTGGCCACGATGGTCCGAGAGGACGCATGATGACCACAGGTCCCCGAGTGAATATCATTGAGGATGAGTCGACCTTCTTCTGGTGTTATGCACTTCTGACCAACTCCAGTCGCGCTTTCTCTGTATAATTGCCCTTTGATTACGGTAAAGGCCTTAGATCGACGGACGATCTGTCGAGCCTCTTCCTCATCCTCCGGAAGCTCTTTTCTCAGGATATATGCGACATACGGAATCGTCCAGTCGGGAATGACCACCAAAACCTCCATGATCAAGTCGACCACCGCTGGGACTTCAACTTCAGTCGGATCTGTGGCACTCTTGGGCTGTGGAGTTTCTTCGGTGAAAGGATCTTCTTTGACTGACGGAGTGTGTATATGCTCCAAGAACACACCACTCGGAATGGCTTCTCTCTTGGAACCTATCTTTGCTAGATCATCAGCTGCTTGATTTTTCAGTCGGGGTATATGATGGAGCTCCAACCCCTCGAACTTCTTTTCCAGCTTCCTCACTGCACTGCAGTATCCAGTCATGGCTGGGCTTCTCACGTCCCACTCTTTCATCACCTGATTGACCACTAAATCCGAGTCGCCATAGACCATCAGGCGACGGACGCCGAGTGAAATGGCCATGCACAACCCATATAAGAGGGCCTCATATTCTGCCTCATTGTTGGAGGAATCAAAGTGAATCTGGAGCACATATCTGAGCTTATCTCCTCTGGGGGAAACCAGGACAACCCCAGCACCGGAACCATTCAACATCTTAGAGCCATCAAAGAACATGGTCCAATGCTCCGAGTGAACTTCAGTCGACTGCTGCTGTTCAATCCACTCGGCGAGGAAGTCTGCTACTGCCTGAGACTTAATGGCTTTCTTTGCCTCAAACTTGATATCAAGGGGAAGAAGTTCAATCGCCCATTTGGCCACTCGACCAGTTGCATCCCTGTTGTGCAAAATCTCTGATAGTGGAGCGTCGCTGACGACTGTGATGGAATGATCAGAGAAATAATGAGCAACCTTCTTTGTGGTCATGTATATTCCATATACAAGCTTCTGATAATGAGGATATCTCTGCTTGGATGGAGTCAAGACTTCAGACAAATAATACACTGGGCGCTGAACTTTGAGAGCTTTTCCTTCTTCTTCCCGCTCGACCGTTAGCACAGTACTGACGACTTGTCCTGTGGCTGCGATATAGAGCAACAGAGGCTCTTTGCTGATTGGAGCAGCAAGCACCGGCTGGGTGGAGAGCAGAGCTTTTAGCTCGGCAAACGCTGCATCAGCTTCTGGAGTCCACTCGAACTTGTCTGTCTTCTTCATCAGTCGGTAAAGAGGTAATGCCTTTTCACCGAGTCGTGAGATGAATCGACTTAATGCGGCCAAGCATCCAGTAAGCTTCTGGACATCGTGCACTCGCACAGGGCGTTTCATTCGGAGAATAGTGCCAATCTTCTCTGGGTTAGCGTCGATTCCCCGTTCGGAAACGAGAAAACCGAGTAACTTGCCACCAGGAACTCCAAATGTGCACTTTGATGGATTGAGCTTGATATCATACCTTCTGAGGTTGGCAAATGTTTCGGCGAGGTCAGCGAGCAGGTCGGAACCTTTTCGTGACTTGACAACAATATCATCCATATAAGCTTCCACATTCCGACTGATTTGAGTGAGTAGACACTTCTGAATCATTCGCATGAATGTGGCTCCGGCATTCTTGAGGCCGAATGGCATGGTGATATAGCAGAAGCACCCGAATGGAGTGATGAAAGCTGTTTTTACCTCGTCGGGTCCGTACAGACGGATCTGGTGGTACCCGGAGTAGGCATCTAAAAAAGATAGCCTCTCACATCCCGCGGTCGAGTCAACAATTTGATCTATGCGAGGGAGAGGAAAATGATCTTTCGGGCAGGCCCGGTTGATGTGCTTGAAATCAATGCACATTCGTAGCGACTTGTCCTTCTTAGGAACCATGACGACATTAGCGAGCCACTCGGAGTGGTATATCTCTCGGATAAATCCTGCCGCCAACAGTCGAGCCACTTCTTCACCAATGGCTTTTCTCTTCTGGACGGCGGACCGCCGAAGATGTTCTTTGACTGGTTTGGCAGACGAGTCGACTCTTAGGCGATGCTCAGCCAGTCCCCTGGGAACACCTGGCATGTCAGCGGGCTTCCATGCAAAAATGTCCCAGTTCTCACGGAGGAACTGGATGAGCGCTTCTTCCTATTTTGGGTCGAGTGTCGTGGAGATGCGGGTCGGAGCTGCTTCGGGGTCGGTCGGGTGAATGTGAACAGGCTTCGTCTCACCGGACGACTGGAATGCAGACTCTGTGGCGGGCTTCTTGGATCGCAGCAAGTCACTCGGATCTGCGTTTTGCTTGTATTCTTCGAACTCGACCGCTGTCACCTGGGAATCGGCGATCTTGGAGCCCTTCTGAAAGCACTCTTCTGCCTTTTTCCGATCACCGGTGACAGTGATCACTCCTTTGGGGCCGGGCATCTTCAATTTGAGGTACACGTAGCATGGTCGAGCCATGAAACCGTGCGTAAGCTGGTCTCCCCAAAATGGCATGATATGCACTCTGAAAATCCACGACCTCAAACGTCAACTTTTCTTTGCGAAAATGCTTCGAATCACCAAACACCACGTCCAAAGCTATCTGGCCGAGTGACTCGGCCTTCTTCCCTGGTATAACTCCATGAAAGCTCATGTTACTAGTGCTCAGTCGGGACATCGGAATGCCCATACCTTTCAATGTGTCTGCATACAATAAGTTCAGCCCACTTCCACCATCCATCAGCACCTTTGTCAGTCGAGTGCCTTCGACAACTGGATCGACCACCAAAGCTTGCCTCCCAGGGGTGGCAATATGAGTCGGGTGATCAGATTGGTCGAATGTGATGGGTGTTTGAGACCACTTCAGATAATTTGCTTTTGCGGGGGCAACCATGTTCACCTCTCGGTTAATCACTTTCAGTCGACTTCTGCTTTCCACATCTGCAAAGATCATCAGAGTGGAGTTGATATGCGGATATCCTCCCTCACTGTCCTCCTTGTCTTCGGCCTTGTCCGACTCCTTCTCCTTGTCCTTAGACTGTTTTCCCTGAAACTGCTGGATCAGGAGTCGACATTGGCGAGTGGTGTGCTTCGGGTAGATGATATTCCCCTCTTCGTCTTTCTTCGTATGGATGTGACATGGCATATCCATTACGTCGTTCCCTTCTTTATCCTTTACCTTCTTGGGGCTCCAGGATCCTTTTGGTTTCCCCTTAAACTTTCCTTGAGTCACGGCCAGAGCCTCTCCAGGAGCTGCCGGTTCAGCCTTCCGCTTCTGTTTCCGACTGGTGTTTCCTTTTTCCGACTGACTCGGCTTGTGCTTGCCGCTTCGGAGTCGGTCTTCTTCTTCGCCGTTGGCGTACTTGGTAGCAATCTCCATCATCCGACTCAAGGTCATGTCACCGGTTCGACCAAACTTCAAACTCAGTTCTCTGTTCTTGACGCCATCTTTGATGGCGCAGACTGCCTGATGATCGGACACATTCTCCACAGTGTGGTGCAAAGTGATCCACCTCTGAATATACTCTCTGAGAGTCTCATTAGCCTTCTGCACGCAAACTTGCAACTCCGTCAATCCAGCTGGTCGCTTGCAAGTCCCTTCAAACGTTCTGATGAACACTCGGGACAAATCTTCCCAAGTGTAAATGCTGCTAGGAGGTAATTGAGTCAACCACGCCCTGGCAGAACCTTCCAGCATGAGGGGCAAATGCTTCATGGCCACCTCGTCATTCCCGCCACCAATCTGAACTGCCACTCGGTAGTCTTCAAGCCAAGTTTCAGGCTTAGACTCACCAGTGAACTTGCTGACTCCTGTTGCCAACCTGAAATTGGGAGGGATAACTGCGGCTCTGATGGCTCTGCTGAAACATTCAGGACCAGAAACATGCACTCGACTACTTGTGGGTGCATCTCTGTCGAGTCCACCTCGATGGGCTCTGTTCCGGTCGACCATACCCTTGCACGATAATGGATCGCGCATCGAAGCCTGGTTCTCTGGGGTCGACTGGAACCCTTCGCCCTGAACTGTACTGACGCCTGTCATCTGGCTGCCGAGGAGCGTAAGACCCACCCCTCGGAGGGGAATTGGGCACTCGACGCCTATCATCTCGGTCGAGTCTGTCGCCATATTGATCTCGCCGATTCTCGCGCCCTTCACGCCGCGGAGGCGATCTGGGGCTGTGAGCCGACTGAACCGTATTCACAGTGACGGATCGACTGTGAATCCTGTTGCGCGACTGAGACACGGCTGAATTCTGATCTCCTGCTGCCCGGAGCATATCCCTGATCTGCAGCAAACCTCTGCCAGCTTCCGACTGCGAAGGCTGGATGGACTCTGCTATACGGGTCGCAGCTGCTAAATTCTGAATTGGGGTTCGATATACCTGAGTCGGCGGGAAGAGTTGACGTCGACTGGTGTCGGGAACTCGTTGCCGCGCGCGCTCGTCGAGTGCTCGCTGAAGGTTCTCCAGTCGAGTGCGCTCGGCCAAATTGGCCAGACGCGCCTCCTCCAAGGCACGAGCCTCGGGGGTTTCTCCTGCGATGGGAGTACGCAGGGCATCCACGTTCCTGCGGCGAAGTTCCTCTCTTTGCAGAGAGTCGAGTGGCTCAGGCTGGTACTCTTCGTGGCGTCGTGCGGGGTCGCCTCCGTCACCTGATCCATCGCCACGGGCGAAGCCAGGGGGACTGCGGGGCCCGTCGACCATCAAGATTTCGGCCGCTGGATCACTGCTACCGCACTCGGATGCAGTCTCTACGGAGCCAGTCGACTGATCGAACAAGCCGTAGAGAGATTCGTTGGGCTCGATTGCCGCAACTTGGGTGGTGGCCGATTGGCGAGCCACCGCGTGCCTCACCCATCGCTGAAGCCTCGACCGGCCTGAGCGCTTGCGCTGGCGGGAGACCGGGAGGGTGGACAATAGAGGAGCCGACCGATACTGGGTCGACGGTTGCCGCAGCAGAACGCCGCGGACACATGCGCGAAAATGCGTCGCACCGCGGACGGGGAGCGCATCTACGTCGAGTGGAGCCTCCTGGAGCCATGCGGAGTCGTCGGCGATGAAGGTGAGAGTGCCAAGACGGATCTCTTGACCCTCGACCAAAACTCCAGCAGACACCATGATGAAAGTACTCGGAAGAATCGCAACTTCTCCACAAAATCGCTAAAACACCTGCCCCACGGTGGGCGCCAACTGTCGTGGTTCTAAGCCTGACAGTAGAGTGGGGGGTAGGTATGGAGAGGCAAGGTCCTAGCTATGGAGAGGTTGTAAACACAAGGGATGTACGAGTTCAGGCCCTTCTCGGAAGAAGTAATAGCCCTACGTCTCGGAGCCCGGAGGCGGTCGAGTGGATTATGAGTATATGAGTTACAAGGTGCCGAACCCTTCTACCTGTGGAGGGGGGTGGCTTATATAGAGTGCGCCAGGACCCCAGCCAGCCCACGTAGGAGAGGGTTTAAGGTGAGTTAAGTCTGGGGCGTTACTGGTAATGCCCCACATAAAGTGCCTTTACTATCATAAAGTCTACTTGATTACAGGCCGTTGCAGTGCAGAGTGCCTCTTGACCTTCTGGTGGTCGAGTGAGTCTTCGTGGTCGAGTCCTTCAAGTCAGTCGAGTGTGTCCCTCGTTGGTCGACTGGAAGGTGACTTCTTCTAAGGGTGTCCTTGGGTAAGGTACTTGGATCAGGTCCATGACCCTACCCTAGGTACATAACCCCATCAGGTAACATTTCCATCCGCGTCCGTCTTCTTCTTAAAGATCCATTTATTTTCTATCGCTCGCCGATCATTGGGCAAGTCTGTCAAAGTCGACACTTTGTTTTCATACATGGATCCTATCTTGGATTGCATGGCTTCAAGCCATTTGTTGGAATCTGGGCCCGCCATCGCTTCTTCATAGTTCAAAGGTTCACCGTTGTCTAACAACATGATTTCCAGGACAGGGTTGCCATACCACTCTGGTGTGGAATGTGTCCTTGTGGACCTACAAAGTTCAGTAGTAACTTGATCCGAAGTACCTTGATCATCTTTATTAGTTTCCTCTCTAGTCGGTGCAGGCACCGCAGAAACATCTTCCTGAGCTGCGCTACTTTCCGGTTCAAGAGGTAGTACTTCATCAAGTTCCACTTTCCTCCCACTTACTTCTTTCGAGAGAAACTCTTTCTCCAGAAAGGACCTGTTCTTGGCAGCAAAGATCTTGCCTTCGGATCTGAGGTAGAAGGTATACCCAATGGTTTCCTTAGGGTATCCTATGAAGACGCATTTTTCCGACTTGGGTTCGAGCTTTTCAGGTTGGAGTTTCTTGACATAAGCATCGCATCCCCAAACTTTTAGAAACGACAGCTTAGGTTTCTTCCCAAACCATAATTCATACGGTGTCATCTCAACGGATTTAGACGGTGCCCTATTTAAAGTGAATGTAGCTGTCTCTAGAGCGTATCCCCAAAATGATAGCAGTAAATCGGTGAGTGACATCATAGATCGCACCATATCCAATAGAGTGCGATTTTGATGTTCGGACACACGGTTACACTGAGGTGTTCCAGGCGGCGTGAGTTGTGAAACGATTCCACATTTCCTTAAGTGCATACCAAATTTGTGACTTAAATATTCTCCCCCACGTTCTGATCGTAAGAACTTTATCTTTTGGTCACATTGATTCTCTACCTCATTCTGAAATTCCTTGAACTTTTCAAAGGTCTCAGACTTGTGTTTCATCAAGTAGACATACCCATATCTACTCAAGTCATCAGTGAGAGTGAGAACATAATGATAGCCTCCGCGAGCCTCAACGCTCATTGGACCGCACACATCAGTATGTATGATTTCCAATAAGTTGGTTGCTCGCTCCATTGTTCTGGAGAACGGAGTCTTGGTCATTTTGCCCATGAGGCATGGTTCACATGTGTCAAAAGATTCGTAATCGAGAGACTCTAAAAGTCCATCAGCATGGAGCTTCTTCATGCGCTTGACATCAATGTGACCAAGGCGGCAGTGCCACAAGTATGTGGGACTATTGTTATCTACCTTACATCTTTTGGTATTCACATTATGAATATGTGTAACATCATGTTCGAGATTCATTAAGAATAAACTATTGACCAGTGGGGCATGACCATAAAACATCTCTCTCATATAAATAGAACAACCATTATTCTCGGATTTAAATGAGTAGCCATCTCGTATTAAACGAGATCCAGATACAATGTTCATGCTCAAAGCTGGCACTAAATAACAATTATTGAGGTTTAAAACTAATCCCGTAGGTAAATGTAGAGGTAGCGTGCCGACGGCGATCACATCGACCTTGGAACCATTCCCGACGCGCATCGTCACCTCGTCCTTCGCCAGTCTCCGCTTATTCCGCAGCTCCTGTTTTGAGTTACAAATATGAGCAACCGCACCAGTATCAAATACCCAGGAGCTACTATGAGTACTGGTAAGTACACATCAATTACATGTATATCACATATACCTTTAGTGTTGCCGGCCTTCTTGTCCGCTAAGTATTTGGGGTAGTTCCGCTTCCAGTGTCCGCTTCCCTTGCAATAAAAGCACCCAGTCTCAGGTTTGGGTCCATTCTTTGGCTTCTTCCCGGCAACTGGCTTACCGGGCGCGGCAACTCCCTTGTCGTCCTTCTTGAAGTTCTTCTTACCCTTGCCTTTCTTGAACTTAGTGGTTTTATTGACCATCAACACTTGATGTTCCTTTTTGATTTCCACCTCCGCTAATTTTAGCATTGAAAATACTTCAGGAATAGTTTTCACCATCCCCTGCATATTGTAGTTCATCACAAAGCTCTTGTAGCTAGGTGGGAGCGACTGAAGGATTCTGTCAATGACCGCCTCGTCCGGGAGGTTAATGTCCAGCTGGGACAGGCGGTTGTGCAACCCAGACATTTTGAGTATGTGCTCACTGACAGAACTATTTTCCTCCATCTTACAACTGTAGAACTTGTCGGAGACTTCATATCTCTCGACCAGGGCATGAGCTTGGAAAACCATTTTCAGCTCTTCGAACATCTCATATGCTCTGTGTTGCTCAAAACGCTTTTGGAGCCCCGGTTCTAAGCTGTAAAGCATGCCGCACTGAACGAGTGAGTAATCATGAGCACGTGACTGCCAAGCGTTCATAATGTCTTGGTTCTCTGTGATGGGTGCGTCACCTAGCGGTCCTTCTAGGACATATGCTTTCTTGGCAGCTATGAGGATAATCCTCAGGTTCCGGACCTAGTCCATATAGTTGCTGCCATCATCCTAAAGCTTGGTTTTCTCTAGGAACGCGTTGAAGTTGAGGTTGACATGAGCGTTGGCCATTTGATCTACAAGACATTTTGCAAAGGTTTTTAGACTAAGTTCATCTAATCAAATTATTTAATGAACTCCCACTCAGATTAGACATCCCTCTAGTCATCTAAGTGATACATGATCCGACTCAACTAGACCGTGTCCGATCATCACGTGAGACGGACTAGTCATCATCGGTGAACATCTCCATGTTGATCGTATCTTCCATACGACTCATGTTCGACCTTTCGGTCTCTTGTGTTCCGAGGCCATGTCTGTACATGCTAGGCTCATCAAGTCAACCTAAGTGTTTTGCATGTGTAAATCTTTCTTACACCCATTGTATGTGGACGTTGGAATCTATCACACCCGATCATCACGTGGCGCTTCGAAACAACGAACTTTCGCAACGGCGCACAGTTAGGGGGAACACTTTCTTGAAATTATTATGAGGGATCATCTTATTTACTACCGTCGTTCTAAGCAAATAAGATGCAAAAACATGATAAACATCACATGCAATCAAATAGTGACATGATATGGCCAATATCATATTGCTCCTTTGATCTCCATCTTCGGGGCGCCATGATCATCTTCATCACCGGCATGACACCATGATCTCCATCATCGTGTCTCCATGAAGTTGTTCGCCAACTATTACTTCTACTACTATGGCTAACGGTTTAGCAATAAAGTAAAGTAATTACATGGCGTTTATTCATTGACACGGAGGTCATACAATAATTAAGACAACTCCTATGGCTCCTTCCGGTTGTCATACACATCGACATGCAAGTCATGATTCCTATTACAAGAACATGGTCTCATACATCACATATATATCATTCATCACAACCTTTTGGCCATATCACATCACGAGGCATATGCTGCAAAAACAAGTCAGACGTTCTCTAATTGTTGTTGCATGTTTTTACTTGGCTGCAATAGGGTTCTAGCAAGAACGTTTCTTACCTACGTAAAAGCCACAATGTGATATGCCAATTTCTATTTACCCTTCATAAGGACCCTTTTCATCGAATCTGATCTGACTAAAGTGGGAGAGACAGACACCCGCTAGCCACCTTATGCAACTAGTGCATGTCAGTCGGTGGAACCTGTCTCACGTAAGCATACGTGTAAGGTCGGTCCGGGCCGCTTCATCCCACGATGCCGCCGAAACAAGATAAGACTAGTAGTGGCAATAAAATTGACAACATCTACGCCCACAACAAATTTGTGTTCTACTCATGCAAAGAAACTACACATAGACCTAGCTCATGATGCCACTGTTGGGGAACGTTGCAAAAAATAATTTTTTTTCTATGTTTCACCAAGATCAATCTATGGAGTCATATGGCAACGAGAGAGAGGAGTGCATCTACATACCCTTGTAGATCGCGAGCGAAAGCGTTCAAGAGAACGGGGTTGAGGGAGTCGTACTCGTCGTGATCCAAATCACCGAAGATCCTAGTGCTGAACGGACAGCACCTCCGTGTTCAACACACGTATGGTTGGGGAAGATGTCTCCTCCTTCTTGATCCAGCAAGGGGGAGGGAGAGGTTGATGGAGATCCAGCAGCACAACGGCGTGGTGGTGGAAGTAGCGGTGATCTCGGCAGGGCTTCGCCAAGCTCAGCGAGAGGGAGAGGTGGTGTGGGGGGAGAGGGAGGCGCCAGGGACTCAAGTGCGGCTTCCCTCCCTCCCCCCTCTTTATATAGGGGGCCTAGGGGGTGCACCAGCCCCCTAGAGATCCCATCTCAAGGGGGGGGGGGCGGCCTAGGGGGGACTTGCCCCCCAAGTCAAGTGGGGCGCCCCCCACCCCTAGGGTTTCCAACCCTAGGCGCAGGGGAGGCCCAAGGGGGGCGCACCAGCCCACCAGGGGCTGGTTCCCCTCCCACTTCAGCCCATGGGGCCCTTCGGGATAGGTGGCCCCACCCGTTGGACCCCCGGGACCCTTCCGGTGGTCCTGGTACAATACGGGTGACCCCCGAAACTTTCCCGGTGGCCGAAACTGGACTTCCTATATACAATTCTTCACCTCCGGACCATTCCAGAACTCCTCGTGACGTCCAGGATCTCATCCGAGACTCCGAACAACTTTAGGGTTACCGCATACTAATATCTCTACAACCCTAGCGTCACTGAACCTTAAGTGTGTAGACCCTACGGGTTCGGGAGACACGCAGACATGATCGAGACGACTCTCCGGTCAATAACCAACAACGGGATCTAGATACCCATGTTGGCTCCCACATGCTCCTCGATGATCTCATCGGACGAACCACGATGTCAAGGATTCAAGTAATCCCGTATACAATTTCCTTTGTCAATCGGTACGTTACTTGCCCGAGATTCGATCATCGGTATCCCAATACCTTGTTCAATCTCGTTACTGGCAAGTCACTTTACTCGTACCGTAATGCATGATCCCGTGACCAAACACTTGGTCACATTGAGCTCATTATGATGATGCATTACCGGGTGGGCCCAGAAATACCTCTCCGTCATACGGAGTGACAAATTCCAGTCTCGATCCATGTCAACCCAACAGATACTTTCGGTGATACCTGTAGTATACCTTTATAGCCACCCAGTTACGTTGTGACGTTTAGTACACCCAAAGCACTCCTACGGCATCTGGGAGTTACATGATCTCATGGTCTAAGGAAATGATACTTGACATTGGAAAAGCTCTAGCAAACGAACTACACGATCTTGTGCTGTGCTTAGGATTGGGTCTTGTCCATCACATCATTCTCCTAATGATGTGATCCCGTTATCATTGACATCCAATGTCCATAGTCACGAAACCATGACTATCTGTTGATCAACGAGCTAGTCAACTAGAGGCTTACTAGGGACATGTTATGGTCTATGTATTCACATGTGTATTATGATTTCCAGATAACACAATTATAGCATGAATAGTAGACAATTATCATGAACAAGGAAATATAATAATAATCATTTTATTATTGCCTCTAGGGCATATTTCCAACACGCCCCTCCCCTAGGGAAACCCTAGGGCGCCTCCACCTTCCCCCTTCCCCCTATATATAGTGAGGGAGAGAGAGGGCAGTCGTACCCCTTCCCTTGGCACAGCCCCTCCCTCCTCCAAATCTTCCTCCTCTGTAGTGCTTGGCGAAGCCCTGCAGGAATACCACAAGCTCCACCACCACGTCGTTGTGCTGCCGGATCTCTCCCTCAACTTCTCCTCTCCGCTTGCTGGATCAAGAAGGAGGAGACGTCCCTGGGCTGTACGTGTGTTGAACACGGAGGCGCCGTCCGTTCGGCGCTAGATCGGGTCTTCCGTGATTTGAATCGCTGCGAGTACGACTCCATCATCCGCGTTCTAGTAACGCTTCCGCTTAGCGATCTTCAAAGGTATGAAGATGTACTTCCTCTCTCTCTGTCTTGTTGCTAGAATCTCCTAGATGGATCTTGGTGATACGTAGGAAAATTTTGAATTATTGCTACATTCCCCAATAGTGGCATCATGAGCTAGGTCTATGCGTAGATTCTATGCACGAGTGGAACACAAGTAGTTGTGGGCGTTGGTTTGTTCAATTTGCTTACCGTTACTAGTCCTATCTTGGTTCGGCGGTATTGTGAGATGAAGCGGCCCGGACCGACCTTACATGTACGCTTACGTGAGACAGGTTCCACCGACTGCATGCACTTGTTGCATAAGGTGGCTAGCGGGTGTCTGTCTCTCCCACTTTAGTCGAATCGGATTCGATGAAAAGGGTCCTTATGAAGGGTAAATAGCAATTGGCATATCACCATTGTGGCTTTTGCGTAGGTAAGAAACTGAAGGAAATATGCCCTAGAGGCAATAATAAAGTTATTATTTATTTCCTTATATCATGATAAATATTTATTATTCATGCTATAATTGTATTAACCGGAAACTTAGTACATGTGTGAATACGTAGACAAACAGAGTGTCACTAGTATGCCTCTACTTGACTAGCTCGTTGATCAAAGATGGTTATGTTTCCTAACCATAGACATGAGTTGTCATTTGATTAACGGGATCACATCATTAGGAGAATGATGTGATTGACTTGACCCATTCTGTTAGCTTAGCACTCGATCGTTTAGTATTCTGCTATTGCTTTCTTCATGACTTATACATGTTCCTATGACTATGAGATTATGCAACTCCCGTTTACCGGAGGAACACTTTGTGTGCTACCAAACGTCACAACGTAACTGGGTGATTATAAAGGTGCTCTACAGGTGTCTCCGAAGGTACTTGTTGGGTTGGCGTATTTCGAGATTAGGATTTGTCACTCCGATCGTCGGAGAGGTATCTCTGGGCGCACTCGGTAATGCACATCACTTAAGCCTTGCAAGCATTGCAACTAATGAGTTAGTTGCTGAATGATGTATTACAGAACAAGTAAAGAGACTTGCTGGTAACGAGATTGAACTAGGTATTGAGATACCGACGATCGAATCTCGGGCAAGTAACATACCGATGACAAAGGGAACAACATATGTTGCTGTGCGATCTGACCGATAAAGATCTTCGTAGAATATGTAGGAGCCAATATGGGCATCCAGGTCCTGCTATTGGTTATTGACAAGAGAGGTGTCTCGGTCATGTCTACATAGTTCTCCAACCCGTAGGGTCCGCATGCTTAACGTTCATTGATGATATAGTACTATGAGTTATGTATGTTGGTGGCCGAATGTTGTCCGGAGTTTTGGATGAGATCACGGATATGACGAGGAACTCCGGAATGGTCCGAAAGTGAAGATTGATATTTGGATAGTAGTGTTTGATATCCGGAAAGGTTCCGGAATCCATCGGAAGGGGTTCTGGATGTTTCTCGAAATGTTTGGGCAAGAGAACACTTTATCTGGGCCAAAGGGGAAAGCCCACGAGGTTTTTGGAAAGCGCAAAAGGAAGTTTTGTGGAGTCCAGGGGCCAGACGCCAGGGTCCCTGGCGTCTGGGTCCAGACGACGGGAACCCTGGCGTATGGCCCTGGAGTCCGAGAAGGACTCTTGCCTTTCGGGTGAAACCAACTTTGTGGAGGCTTTTACTCCAAGTTTCGACCCCAAGGCTCAACATATAAATAGAGGGATAGGGCTAGCAGCCAAGACACATCAAGAAACACCAAGCCGTGTGCCGGCAACCCTGTCCCCTCTAGTTTACCCTCCATCATAGTTTCCGTAGTGCTTAGGCAAAGCCCTATGGAGATTTTTCTTCACCAACGCCGTCACCACACCGTCGTGCTGTCGGAACTCATCTACTAATTCGCCTGTCTTGCTGGATCGAGAAGGCGAGGACGTCATCGAGCTGAATGTGTGCAGAACTCGGAGGTGCCGTGCATTCGATACTTGGATCGGTCGGATCGTGAAGACGTACGACTACATCAACCACATTGATAAACGCTTCCACTTAGTGATCTTCAAGGGTATGAAGATACACTCCCCCTCTCGTTGCTATGCATCACCATGATCTTTCGTGTGCGTATGATTTTTTTTTGAAATTACTACGTTCCCCAACAGAAACGTTCTTGCTAGAAACCCATAGCAGCCATGTAAAACATGCAACAACAATTAGAGGATGTCTAACTTGTTTTTGCAGAGTATGCTATATGATGTGATATGGCCAAAAGAATGTGATGAATGATATATGTGATGTATGAGATTGATAATGTTCTTGTAATAGGAATCACGACTTGCATGTCGATGAGTATGACAACCGGCAGGAGCCATAGGAGTTGTCTTAATTTATTGTATGACCTGCGTGTCATTGAAAACGCCATGTAATTACCTTACTTTATTGCTAACCGTCAGCCTGCTATGTCTCCAACGTATCTACTTTTCCAAACACTTTTGCCCTTGTTTTGGACTCTAACTTGCATGATTTGAATGAAACTAACCCGGACTGACGCTGTTTTCACCAGAACTGCCATGATGTTGTTTTATGTGTAGAAAAGAAAAGTTCTCGGAATGTCCTGGAAATCCACGGAGGCACTTTTCAGAACTAATAAGAATTTTTGGCGAAAGAATCAAGGTCAGGGGCCCCACGGGCTGTCCACGAGACAGGAGGGCGCCCCCCTAGGGCGCGCCCTCCTATCTCATGGGCCCCCTGGACCTCCTCCGACCTCAACTCCAACTCCATATATACCGTCTCGGGGAGAAAAAAAATCAAGGAGAAAGTTTCATCACGTTTCACGACATGGAGCCGCCGCCAAGCCCTAATCTCTCTCGGAAGGGCTGATCTGGAGTCTGTTCGGGGCTCCGGAGAGGGGGATTCGTCGCCATCGTCATCATCAACCATCCTCCATCACCAATTTCATGATGCTCACCACCGTGCGTGAGTAATTCCATCGTAGGCTTGCTGGACGGTGATGGGTTGGATGAGATTTACCATGTAATCAAGTTAGTTTTGTTAGGGTTTGATCCCTAGTATCCACTTTGTTCTGAGATTGATGTTGCTATGACTTTGCTATGCTTAATGCTTGTCACTAGGGCCCAAGTGCCATGATTTCAGATCTGAACCTATTATGTTTTCATGAATATATGTGTGTTCTTGATCCTACCTTGCAAGTCTATAGTCACCTATTATGTGTTATGATCCGACAACCCCGAAGTGACAATAATCGGGATACTTCTCGATGATGACCGTAGTTTGAGGAGTTCATGTATTCACTATGCATTAATGCTTTGGTCCGGTTCTCTATTAAAAGGAGGCCTTAATATCCCTTAGTTTCCGTAAGGACCCCGCTGAACACGGGAGGGTAGGACAAAAGATGTCATGCAAGTTCTTTTCCATAAGCACGTATGATTATTTACAGAATACATGCCTACATTACATTGATGAATTGGAGCTAGTTCTATATCACCCTATGTTATAACTATTGCATGAGGAATCGCATCCGGCATAATTATCCATTACTGATCCATTGCCTATGAGCTTTTCACATATTGTTCTTCGCTTATTTACTTTTCCGTTGTTACTGTTACAACTACTACAAAAACCCAAAAACATTTATCTTTACTTTTGCTACCGTCACTATTATTATCATACCACTTTTGCTACTAAACACTTTGCTGCAGATACGAAGTTATCCAGGTGTGGTTAAATTGACAACTCAACTGCTACTACTCAAGAATATTCTTTGGCTCCCCTTGTGTCGAATCAATAAATTTGGGTTGTACTTCACCCTCGAAAGCTGTTGCGATCCCCTACACTTGTGGGTTATCAAGACTAATTTCTGGCGCCGTTGCCGGGGAGCATAGCTCTATTCTCCGAGTCACTTGGGATTTATATCTGTTGATCACTATGAAGAACTTGAAAGACGATCGAACTACTATTTTGCCCTCAACTACGAGGGGAGGTAAGGAACTGCCATCTAGCTCTGCACTAGATTCTCCTTCCGTTATTAGTAGGCTTGCGACACCTAAACCTGCTACTGCTATGAATTCTGATATGTCGCATGTTATTGATGATGCCACTTCTGCTATGCATGATGAAACTACTTCTGTGCGTGATACTACTTTGCCATTAGGTGAATTTCTTGATGAACAACTTGCTAGAGTTAGGGGGAATGATATTACCGAAGATCATATTACTGATGATAGTGATGATGAACGTTCCCCCAATGGTTATGTATTACCTATTGTTCCTAAGGGTTATGTCTGTTGGGGAACATTGCAGAAAACAAAAAATTTCCTACAGTTTCACCAAGATCAACCTATGAGTTCATCTAGCAACGAGAGAGAGGAGTGCATCTACATACCCTCGTAGATCGAGCGGAAGAGTTCAAGAGAACGGGGTTGAGGGAGTCGTACTCGTCATGATCCAAATCACCGGAGATCCTAGCGCCGAACGAACGACACCTCCGCATTCAACACATGTACGGTCAGCGTGACGTCTCCTTCTTCTTGATCCAGCAAGGGGGAAGGAGAGGTTGATGAAGATCCACCAGCACGACGGCCTGGTGGTGGATGCAGCAGGGATCCCGGCAGGGCTTCGCCAAGCGTCTGCGGAGGGAGAGGTGTAGCAAGGGGGAAGGGAGGCGCCAAGTGCAAGGGTGCGGCTGCCCTCCCTCCCCCTCTTTATATAGGGACCCTTGGGGGGGCGCCGGCCCTAGGAGATTGAATCTCCAAGGGGGGGCGGCGGCCAAGGGGGTGCCTTGCCCCCAAGGCAAGTGGAGGCGCCCCCTCCCCTAGGGTTCCCAACCCTAAGCGCAGGGGGGGGCAAGGGGGGGGGGCACACCAGCCCATGGGGCCCTCCGGGATGGGTGGCCCCACCCGGTGGACGTGGACCCCCCCGACACTTCCGGTGGTCCCGGTACAATACCGGTGACCCCCAAAACTTTCCCGATGGCCGAAACTCGACTTCCAGTATATAATTATTTACCTCCGGACCATTCCGAAACTCCTCTTGACGTCCGGGGTCTCATCCGGGACTCCGAACAACTTTCAGTTTGCTGCATACTAATATCTCTACAACCCTAGCATCACCGAACCTTAAGTGTGTAGACCCTACGGATTCGGGAGACATGTAGACATGACCGAGACGGCTCTCCGGTCAATAACCAACAGCGGGATCTGGATACCCATGTTGGCTCCCACATGCTCCTCGATGATCTCATCGGATGAACCACGATGTCGAGGATTCAAGCAACCCCGTATATAATTCCCTTTGTCAATCGGTATGTTACTTGCCCGAGATTCGATCGTCGGTATCCCAATACCTCGTTCAATCTCATTACCGCCAAGTCACTTTACCCGTACCATAATGCATGATCCCGTGACCAGACACTTGGTCACTTTGAGCTCATTATGATGATGCATTACCGAGTGGGCCCAAAGATACCTCTCCGTCATACGGAGTGACAAATCCCAGTATCGATCCGTGTCAACCCAACAGACACTTTCGGAGATACCCGTAGTATACCTTTATAGTCACCCAGTTACGTTGTGACATTTGGTACACCCAAAGCACTCCTACGGTGTCCGGGAGTTACACGATCTCATGGTCTAAGGAAAAGATACTTGACATTGGAAAAGCTCTAGCAAACGAACTACACGATCTTGTGCTATGCTTAGGATTGGGTCTTGTCCATCACATCATTCTCCTAATGATGTGATCTCGTTATCAATGACATCCAATGTCCATAGTCAGGAAACCATGACTATCTATTGATCAACGAGCTGGTCAACTAGAGGCTCACTAGGGACATATATTGTGGTCTATGTATTCACACGTGTATTACGATTTCCGGATAATACAATTATAGCATGAATAAAAGACAATTATCATGAACAAGGAAATATAATAATAATCCTTTTATTATTGCCTCTAGGGCATATTTCCAACAATGTCATGAATGAAAAAGCTGCTATGGAAATTCTTGCTTGCAATGATAGAAATTATTAGCTAAATGGAAGCAGCAGTCTCTTAATGCTAGAATGAAACCCGATCCTATTTTTGCTACTTCACCTATCTGTGTTACTGATAAGGATTATGAATTCTCTGTTGATCCTGATATTATTACTTTAGTTGAATCTGATCCTTTTTATGGCCTTGAATCTGAAACTGTTGTGGCACATCTTACCAAGTTGAATGATATAGCCACCCTATTTACTAACGATGAGAAGTCTCGCTATTTATATATCCTTAAGATATTTCCGTTCTCATTAAAGGGTGATGCTAAGACTTGGTATAATTCTCTTGCTCCTGGTTGTGTGCATAGTCCCCAGGATATGATTTATTACTTCTCTGCTAAATATTTCCCTGCTCATAAGAAACAAACTGCCTTGCGGGAAATATATAATTTTGTGCAAATCAAAGAAGAGAGTCTCCCACAAGCTTGGGGGAGGCTTCTCCGGTTACTTAATGCTTTGCCTGATCATCCTCTTAAGAAAAATGAAATACTTGATATCTTTTATAATGGACTAACCGATGCTTCCAAGGACTACTTGGATAGTTGTGCTGGTTGTGTTTTCAGGGAAAGAACAGTCGACGAAGCTGAAATACTATTGAATAATATGTTCACTAATGAAAATAATTGGACTCTCCCCGAGCCAGTTCCTGAAGTAATTCCTGAACCAATTGAGCCAACTCCTGAGACTATTCCTAAACCCACTCTGAAGAAGAGAGGTGTTCTATTTCTCAGTCCTGAAGATATGCAAGAGGCAAAGAAATCAATGAAAGAAAAAGGTATTAAAGCTGAAGATGTTAAGAATTTACCTCCTATTGAAGAAATACATGGTCTTAATTTACCGCCTGAAGAACCACATTGTCTTGATAACCCGACACAGGTAGTAAAGGTAAATTCTCTCTATAGATATGATAAAGTTGAAATACCCTCTACTAAATTCCATAACCCATGCTTAGATGAATTTGATGACTTTATGGCTAGACAATAAAGTTTTAATGCTTATGTTGGTAGAGAGTTAAAGAATAATGCTTTCGAGATAGGACGCGTAGGTGATAATCTGGCTAGAGTTAAAGATGAACTTCACCGTGTTAGCAAATATGCTTCTATGGTTGCTACTCAAGCTGAGCAAGTACTCAAAGCTCAAAATGATTTGCTTGATGAATTAAATAATAAAAATGACTTTGCTATTAGAGTGGCTACTAGAACTGGTAGAATGACTCAGGAACCTTTGTATCCTGAAGGCCACCCAGAGAATCGAGCAAGATTCTCAGAGAAATAATTTAGAGGCACCTAGTTCTTCTAAGAAGAAGAAAAAGAAAGACGATAGGACTTTGCATGCTTCTAATGAACCTACTGTAGACACACCTGAGAATCCCAATGATAGTTCTATCTCTGATGCTGAAACACAATCAGATGATGAACATGAACCTAGTGATAATGTTAATGATAATGTTCATGTTGATGCTCAACCTAGCAAAAACAATGATGTAGAGATTGAACCTGTTGTTGATCTTGATAACCCACCATCAAAGAATCAACGTTATGACAAGAGAGATTTTGTTGCTAGGAAGCACGGTAAAGAAAGAGAACCATGGGTTCAGAAACCCATGCCCTTTCCTCCTAAACCATCCAAGTCAAACGATGATGAGGATTTTGAGCGCTTTGCTGAAATGATTAGACCTATTTTCTTACGTATGCGCTTAACTGATATGCTTAAAGTAAATCCTTATGCTAAATATATGAAGGATATCATCACAAATAAAAGAAAGATACCGGAAGCTGGAATTTCCACCATGCTTGCTAATTACACTTTTAAGGGTGGAATACCAAAGAAACTTGGAGATCCGGGTGTACCAACTATACCATGCTCTATTAAAAGAAATTATGTTAGAACTGCTTTATGTGATCTTGGAGCCGATGTTAGTGTTATGCCTCTCTCTTTATATCGTAGACTTGAATTGAATAAGTTGACACCTACTGAAATATCTTTGCAAATGGCTGATAAATCAACTGCTATACCTGTCGGTATTTGTGAGGATGTGCCTGTTGTGGTTGCAAATGTCACTATCTTAACGGACTTTGTTATTCTTGATATTCCCGAGGACGATAGTATGTTTATTATCCTTGGTAGACATTTTCTTAATACTGCAGGGGCTGTTATTGATTGCAACAAAGGCAATGCCACTTTTCATGTTAATGGTAATGAGCATACCGTACACTTTCCGAGGAAACAATCTCAAGTTCATAGCATCAATTCTATTGGAAAATTTCCAACTATCATTTTTGGAGGTTTTGAATTTCCTCTCCCTACTGTCAAGAAAAAGTATGATATTCTTATTGTTGGGATTTCCATATCCCCGTTGAGGTAACTTAGTGTTATTCGAAATTTCTCCGGTTCCGTGTTATTCGGAATGAGTTTGTTAACAAGACTTGATCAACCTTGTTAGTGGATTCATTTTGATGATCACGAGATGGATGAAACTAGAAGGCACAACCTTTTGTACCCTCTTTTTACTTTCTGTTATTTAGAATAAATAAAGCAAAAATAGTATTATCTGTCTATTTTCTAATTTATCCGTGCATTAAAAAATAGTCCGAAAATAAAAGTGCTCCAAATGCCCTGCAAATTTAGTATGATTTTTTCTGGAATATTTGAGGATTTTAGGCACTGAAAACACTGCAGGAGGGCCAAGCACCAGGCCATGAGAGAGGAGGGCGCCCCCCTGTCTCGTGCGTCCCTGGTGGCTCCCCTCCACTTATTCCAGCACCCACGCACTTCATATTCTACCCAAAAAAATCCCCATCCAGCTCAAGCCCGAGTTCTAGCTCGTTTTGCTACGATTTTCGATCTCTTAGCTCAAAGCTCCATTCGCAAAACTGCTTTGGGAGATTGTTGCTTGGTATGTGACTCATCCATTGATCCAATTAGTTTTTGTTCTAGTGCTTTATTCATTGCAAATTTTTGCTGCATAGTTGACCATGTTCTTGAGCTTGCATGTTAAATTTTTGAGGTCCTAAGCAATTACAATGCATGATATAGGCTCTAGGCACTTGTAGGAGTAGTTGCTACCAATCTTGTTTAGTTTTATCCACTTTTATTTTGAAGTTACTAAAATTTCAGAAATTTTCAGAAAAAGAAATATGCTTAGAAGAATGTACCAAGGTGGTTCCTTAGCAAAGAAAGGGCCAAGAATTGCTATACGTGAACAAGATATTAATTTGCCAAGGGACGCAAATGTACGGGCTTGCGAGTGGCCATCCGATGATTTTATGGTCGAAGCAGGCTTCAAGGAGGAATTTGACGCGTATGTGCGCAATGCCAAGCTGGACGACTTCTTACAAGATAAGTGTCCTCAATATTATCAATTGGCTGATTCCTTTGTGCGGAGATTCGAATATATTTCTTCACGTAATTCTCCTAGTGTTATGTTTGATATTTACGATACATCTTATACCATGGATTTAGAGGATTTTACAATTGCTTGCAAACTCCCATAGTGGGGTAATATTAATGATCCTCCAAAATCTGAAGTTAGAAATTTTCTTGCTAGTATTACTGTGGGAGAATCTAGGGACGTAACACAAGCTACCATAGGGAGCATTCATTTTCCTGCTATACATTACTTTGCTCTCTTTATTGGTAGATGCATTAACGGTAAGGACGAAGTATGTCACATGTGTGCCCCTGATCTTTGTGTCCTCAAGAGTGCTGTGTCAGGTTATAGAGGTTATAACTTTGGGGCAATAGTTGCACGTAGGTTGCAGAATAATAGTAGAAGGGGTAATTTCTTTGGAGGAATTTATGCAACCCGTGTGGCTAATTTTCTTAATATAGCGCCACGAGAGGGGGATATGATTGTACCTCCTGTTTATTTGGATAAAGAAGCTATGTTTGATCATAATTTTCTTGAGAGGAATGAACAATTCCTCCATTATCGGCTAATCTATGATAGACGCAACGTCGTCCCTGTTACTCTTCCTGCTCCCTACCTTTTTGATTATCAGACAAAAGGAAGATATGTTGTCACCAGGGAAGAAGCCACTGAATATGAGAGGGGAATGGAGGCAGCTCGCCAACACGCTGCTGCTCAGGAGGCGGTTGCCTCTTCATCTCAGTACTACCCCAGTTTCACTTATGGATATTAGCTAGGCGGTCACTGGTATTAGACCAACTTAGGCCAAAAGCCTAAGCTTGGGGGAGTACGTATTTCTCACCAACTTTACATTCATGTTCACACACTAGTCGTCGGTGCTCATACTCTTTCATTGTATTATCCGTGTTAGTTTAAATTTCTTTTTCTAGCTTTCTTCTTGTGTGTTTGCTAAACCTTAAGAAAAACCAAAAAAATAGTTAGTTTAATTTCCCTGCTTGTAGTAGAAATTAAAATGAAAACCCAAAAAGATTTCTCGTTCTTCTTTTACTTGTTGGGAGCTTTCCCGTGTAAATAGTTTTCTTTTCTTTTCTTTCTTTTGGGGGTCGAGAAGACCATACTGAAAATGCTTAGTGGCTCTTTTATGCATGATTGTTTAATTATATTTAGAGCCCATATTACTTGTCTTCTCTCTTGAGTTGAATCTTGCAGATTCTAGCTTAGTCCAATGCACGTGCACTCTTATTATTGTACATATCGTTCGGTTGTGCAAGTGAAAGGCAATAATGACGATATATGATGGACTTATTGGGATGAGAAAAGCTGGTATGAACTCGACCTCTCTTGTTTTTGTAAATATGATGATTCATCGTTCCTAAGTCAGCTATTATGAAGTAAACATATTTGCAATGACAATTAGAGATTATAGTTGCTTGTGCCATGCTTGATTAGCTATGAGTTATAATGGTTTACCTTGCGTGCCAACATGCTATTAGAATGATTATGATGTAGTATGATGGGATGGTGTCCTCCTTTGAATGTATTAAGTGACTCGACTTGGCACATGTTCACGCATGTAGTTGAATCAAATCAACATAGCCTTCATGATATTTATGTTCATGGTGGATTATATCCTACTCATGCTTGTATTCGATGTGAATTAATTTTAATGCAGGCTTACGACTGTTGTCGCTCTCTCAGTTGGTCGCTTCCCAGTCTTTTGCTAGCCTTCACCTGTACTAAGCGGGAATACTGCTTGTGCATCCAAACTCCTTAAACCCCAAAGTTGTTCCATATGAGTCCACCAAACCTTCCTATATGCGGTATTTACCTGCCGTTCCAAGTAAATTTGTATGTGCCAAACTCCAAACCTTCAAATGAAATTATGTTTTGTATGCTCGAGCAGCTCATGTTTCAACTAGGGCTGCCTATATCTTCCATGCTAGGTGGGTTATTCTCAAGAGGAGTGGACTCCGCTCCTCATTCATGAGAAAGGGCCGGTAACCGGGATGCCCAGTCCCATGATCCAAAAAGATCAAAACAAATCAAAATAATTAAACAAAACTCCTCCAGGGCTGTTGTATGTTGGAGGCACTCGTTGTTTTGAGCAAGCCATGGATTGATGCTTGTTGGTGGTTGGGGGAGTATAAACCTTTACCATTCTGTTTGGGAACTGCCTATAATGCATGTAGTATGGAAGATACAGCCATCTCATAGTTGTTGCGTTGATAGCGAAAGTATGCCGCTCAAAATATTATTCAATCTCTATTTTAAAATCGAGCTCTGGCACCTCTACAAATCCCTGCTTCCCTCTGCGAAGGGCCTATCTATTTACTTTTATGTTGAGTCATCACCCTACTTATTAAAAAGCACCCACTGGAGAGCACACTGTCATTTGCATTCATTATTATTGGTTTATATTGGGTATGACTTGACTGGATCTCTTTTACCATGAATTACAATGTTTAGTCAGTCCTTGATCTTTAAAGGTGCTCTGCATTTATGTTTTGCGGTCTCAGAAAGGGCTAGCGAGATACCATTTTGTTATATCATGTTATGGTTATTTTGAGAAAGTGTTGTCATCCGAGTTTTATTATTATGACTCGCTAGCTGATTATGCTATTGATATGAGTAATTGTGAGACCTATGTGTTATTGTGAGTATGGTTAGTTCATAATATTTGCTGAAACTTGAATGCTGGCTTTTCATGTTTACAACAACAAGAGCAAACAGAGTTTGTAAAAGTTTTTCTTTATCACTTTCAGTTTATCAACTGAATTGCTTGAGGACAAGCAAAGGTTTAAGCTTGGGGGAGTTGATACGTCTCCAACATATCTACTTTTCCAAACACTTTTGCCCTTGTTTTGGACTCTAACTTGCATGATTTGAATGAAACTAACCCGGACTGACGCTGTTTTCAGCAGAACTGCCATGATGTTGTTTTATGTGTAGAAAAGAAAAGTTCTCGGAATGTCCTGGAAATCCACGGAGGCACTTTTCAGAACTAATAAGAATTTTTGGCGAAAGAATCAAGGTCAGGGGGCCCACGGGCTGTCCACGAGACAGGGGGGCGCCCCCCTAGGGTGCGCCCTCCTATCTCGTGGGCCCCCTGGACCTCCTCCGACCTCAACTCCAAGTCCATATATACCCTTTCGGGGAGAAAAAATCAAGGAGAAAGTTTCATCGCGTTTCACAACATGGAGCCGCCGCCAAGCCCTAATCTCTCTCGGGAGGGCTGATCTGGAGTCCGTTCGGGGCTCCGGAGAGGGGGATTGATCGCTGTCGTCATCATCAACCATCCTCCATCACCAATTTCATGATGGTCACCGCCGTGCGTGAGTAATTCCATCGTAGGCTTGCTGGACGGTGATGGGTTGGATGAAATTTACCATGTAATCAAGTTAGTTTTGTTAGGGTTTGATCCCTAGTATCCACTATGTTCTGAGATTGATGTTGCTATGACTTTGCTATGCTTAATGCTTGTCACTAGGACCCGAGTGCCATGATTTCAGATCTGAACCTATTATGTTTTCATGAATATATGTGTGTTCTTGATCCTATCTTGCAAGTCTATAGTCACCTATTATGTGTTATGATCCGACAACCCCGAAGTGACAATAATCGGGATACTTCTCGGTGATGACCGTAGTTTGAGGAGTTCATGTATTCACTATGCGTTAATGCTTTGGTCCGGTTCTCTATTGAAATGAGGCCTTAATATCCCTTATTTCCGTAAGGACCCCGCTGAACATGGGAGGGTAGGACAAAAGATGTCATGCAAGTTCTTTTCCATAAGCACGTATGATTATTTACGGAATACATGCCTACATTACATTGATGAATTGGAGCTAGTTCTATATCACCCTATGTTATAACTATTGCATGAGGAATCGCATCCGGCATAATTATCCATTACTGATCCATTGCCTACGAGCTTTTCACATATTGTTCTTCGCTTATTTACTTTTCCGTTGTTACTGTTACAACTACTATAGAAACCCAAAAATATGTATCTTTACTTTTGCTACCGTCACTATATTATTATCATACCACTTTTGCTACTAAACACTTTGCTGCAGATACTAAGTTATCCAGGTGTGGTTGAATTGACAACTCAATTGCTAATACTCAAGAATATTCTTTGGCTCCCCTTGTGTCGAATCAATAAATTTGGGTTGTACTTCACCCTCGAAAGCTGTTGCGATCCCCTACACTTGTGGGTTATCACAGCCATAGTAGTAGAAGTAATAGTTGGCGAGACAACTTCATGAAGACACGATGATGGAGATCATGGTGTCACATGCCAGTGATGAAGGTGATCATGCCGCGCCTCAAAGTTGGAGATCAAAGGCGCAAGATGATATTGGCCATATCATGTCACTTTATGATTTGCATGTGATGTTTGTCATGTTTACATCTTATTTGCTTAGAACAACGGTAGCATAAATAAGATGATTCCCTCACTAAAATTTCAAGAAAGTGTTCCCCCTAACTGTGCAGCATTGTGAAAGTTCGTTGTTTCGAAGCACCACGTGATGATCGGGTGTGATAAATTCTAACGTTCGCATACAACGGGTGTAAGCCAGATTTACACATGCAAAAACACTTAGGTTGACTTGACGAGCCTAGCATGTACAGACATGTCCTCGGAACACAAGAGACCGAAAGGTCGAACATGAGTCGTATAGTGGATACGATCAACATGAAGATGTTCACCGATGATGACTAGTCTGTCTCACGTGATGATCGGACACGGCCTAGTTGACTCGGATCATGTATCACTTAGATGACTAGAGGGATGTCTATCTAAGTGGGAGTTCACTAAATAATTGATTAGATGAACTTAATTATCATGAACATAGTCAAAAACTCTTTACAAATTATGTCGTAGCTTACGCTTTAGTTCTATTATTTTAGATATGTTCCTAGGGAAAAAAATTAGTTGAAATTTGACAGTATTATGAGGACTGGGTCTGTAAACTGAGGATTGTCCTCATTGCTGCGCAGAAGGATTATGTCCTTAATGTGCCGCTCGGTGTGTTGAACCTCTAGCGTTGCCTGTGGATGTTGCGAACATCTGACATACACGTTTTGATGACTACATGATAGTTCAGTGCGTAATGTTAAACGGTTTAGAATTGAGGCACCGAAGACATTTTTGAAACATCGCGGAACATATGAGATGTTCCAAGAGCTGAAATTGGGATTTCAGGCTCGTGTCCATGTCAAGAGGTGTGAGACCTCTGACAAGTTTCTTAGCCTGCAAACTAAGGGAGAAAAGCTCAATCGTTGAGCATGTGCTCAGATTGTCTAAGTACTACAATCGCTTGAATCGAGTGGGAGTTAATCTTCCAGATGAGATAGTGATGGTTCTCCAAAGTTAGTGCCACCAAGCTACTAGAGCTTCGTGGTGAACTATAACATATCAGGTATAGATATGATGATCCTTGAACTATTCGCGACGTTTGACACCGTGAAAGTAGAAATCAAGAAGGAGCATCAATTGTTGATGGTTAGTAAAACCACTAGTTTCAAGAAGGGCAAGGGCAAGAAGGGATACTTCATGAAACGACAAATCAGTTGCTGCTCTAGTGAAGAAACCCAAGGTTGAACCCAAACCCGAGACTAAGTGCTTCTATAATGAGGGGAACGGTCACTGAAGCGGAACTACCCTAGATACTTGGTAGATGAGAAGGCTGGCAAGGTCGACAGAAGTATATTGGATATACATTATATTAATGTGTACTTTACTAGTACTCCTAGTAGCACCAGGGTATTAGATACCGGTTCGGTTGCTAAGTGTTAGTAACTCGAAATAAAAGCTATGGAATAAACGGAGACTAGCTAAAGGTGAGATGACGATATGTGTTGGAAGTGTTTCCAAGGTTGATGTGATCAAACATTGCATGCTCCCTCTACCATCTGGATTGGTGTTAAACCTAAATAATTGTTATTTGGTGTTTGCATTGAGCATGATTGGATTATGTTTATCGCAATACGGTTGTTCATTTAAGGAGAATAATGGTTACTCTGTTTATTTGAATAATACCTTCAATGGTCTTGCACCTAAAATGAATGGTTTATTGAATCTCGATCGTAGTGATACACATGTTCATTCCAAAAGATATAAGATAGTAATGGTAGTACCACATACTTGTGGCACTGCCATTTGAGTCATAAGCTCCATGTTGATGGATCTTTGGACTCACTCGTTTTTTGAAAAGTTTGAGACATGCGAACCATGTCTATTGGTATATACGCATGAAGAAACTCCATGGAGATGGATCGTTTGGACTCACTTGATTTTGAATCACTTGAGACATGCAAATCACACCACATGGGCAAGATGACTGAAAGGCCTCATTTTCAGTGAGATGAAATAAGAGAGCAACTTGTTGGAAGTAATACATTTGATGTGTGCAATCCAATGAGTGCTGAGGCACGCAGTGAATATCGTTATGCTCTTACTTCACAGATGATTTGAGTAGATTCTAAGTATATTTACTTGATGAAACACAAGTCTGAATTATTGAAAGGTTCAAGTAATTTCAGAGTGAAGTTGAAGATCATCGTGACAAGAAGATAAAATGTCTATGATATGATCATAGAGATGGATATCTGAGTTACGTGTTTGGTACACAATTAAGACATTGTGGAAATTGTTTCACAACTAATACCGCCTGGAATACCATAGTGTGATGGTGTGTCCGAACATCATAGCCGCACCCTATTGGATGTGGTGCACACCATGATGTCTCTTATCAAATTACCACTATCGTTTATGGGTTAGGCATTAGAGACAACCGCATTCATTTCAATAGGGCACCACGTAATTCTATTGAGATGACACCGTATGAACTATGGTTTAGAGAAACCTAAGCTGTTGTTTCTTAAAAATTTGGGGCTGCGACGCTTATGTGAAAAGTTTTAGCCTGATAAGCTCGAACCCAAAGCGGATAAATGCATCTTCATAGGATACCCAAAAGAGTTGGGTATACCTCCTAATTCAGATCCGGAAGCAAAAGTGATTGTTTCTAGAAACGGGTCCTTTCTCGAGGAAAAGTTTCTCTCGAAATAATTGAGTGGGAGGATGGTGGAGACTTGATGAGGTTATTGAACCATCACTTCAACCAGTGTGTAGCAGGGCATAGGAAGTCGTTCCTGTAGCGCCTACACCAATTGAAGTGGAAGCTGATGATAGTGATCACGAAACTTTGGATCAAGTCACTACCAATCCTCGTAGGTCGACAAGGATGCGTACTACTTCAGAGTGGTACGGTAATCCTATCTTGGAGGCCATGTTGCTAGACAACAATGAACCTACGAGCTATGGAGAAGCGATGGTGGGCCCAGATTCTGACAAAAGGCTTGAGGCCATAAAAATCCGAGAGAGGATCCATGTCTAAAAACAAAGTGTAGACTTTGGAAGAACTACTTAATGGTCGTAAGGCTATTGGGTACAAATGGATTTTAAAAGGAAGACGAACAATGATGGTAAGTGTCACCATTAAGGAAGCTCGACTTGTCGCTGAGATGTTTCCAGACAAGTTCAAGGAGTTGACTACGATGAGATTTTCTCACTCGTAGCGATGCTAAGAGTTTGTCGGAATTATATTAGCAGTTACTGCATTATTTATGAAATCTTGCATATGGGATGTCAAAACATTGTTTCCTCGACGATTTTCTTGGGGAAAGGTTGTATGTGATACAACCAGAAGGTTTTGTCAATCCTATAAGATACTAACAAGTATGCAAAGCTCCAGCAATCCTTCTAAGGACTGGAGTAAGCATCTCGGAGTTGGAATATATGCTTTGATGAGATGATCAAAGATTTTGGGTTTATACAAAGTTTATGAGAAACTTGTATTTCCAAAGAAGTGAGTGGGAGCACTATAGAATTTCTGATAAGTATATGTTGTTGACATATTGTTGATCAGAAATGATGTAGAATTTCTGGAAAGAATATAGGGTTGTTTCGAAAGTGTTTTTCAATGGAAAACCTAGATTAAGCTACTTGAACATTGAGCATCAAGATCTATAAGGATAGATGAAAAATGCTTAATCATACTTTCAAATGAATACATACCGTGACAAGATTTTGAAGGAGTTCAAAATAGATCGGTAAAGAAGGATTTCTTGGCTATGTTATAAGGTGCGAGTATTGAGTAAGACTCAAGACCTGACCACGGCAGAAGATAGAGAAAGGACGAAGGTCGTCCCCTATGCTTTAGACGTAGGCTCTACAGTATGTTATGATGTGTACCGCACCTGAAGTGTGCCTTTCCATGAGTCAGTCAAGGGGTACAAGAGTGATCCAGGAATGGATCACGGGACAGCAGTCAAAGTTATCCTTAGTAACTAGTGGGCTAAGGAATTTTCTCAATTATGGAGGTGGTAAAAGAGTTCGTCGTAAAAGGTTACGTCGATGCAAACTTTGACACTAATCCGGAAGATTTTGAGTAGTAAACCAGATTTGTATAGTAGAGAAGTTATTTGGAATAGTTCCAAATAGCGTGTGGTAGCTGAATCTACAAGATGATGTAAAGCACACACAGATCTGAAAGGTTTAGACCCGTTGACTAAAAACCTCTCTCACAAGTAAGATATGATCAAACCCTAGTGATGTGAACTAGATTATTGACTCTAGTGCAAAGTGGGAGACTGTTGGAAATATGACCTAGAGGCAATAATAAAATGGTTATTATTATATTTCCTTGTTCATGATAATTGTCTGTTGTTCATGCTATAATTGTATTAACCAGAAACCATAATACATGTGTGAATACATATACCACAACATGTTCCTAGTGAGCCTCTAGTTGACTAGTTCGTTGATCAATAGATGGTTATGGTTTCCTGACCATGGACATTGGATGTCATTGATAACGGGATCACATCATTAGGAGAATGATGTGATGGACAAGACCTAATCCTAAACATAGCACAAGATCGTGTAGTTCGTTTGCTAGAGCTTTTCTAATGTCAAGATCTTTCCTTAGACCATGAGATTGTGCAACTCCCGGATACCGTAGGAGTGCTTTGGGTGTACCAAACATCACAACGTAACTAGGTGGCTATAAAGGTGCACTACAGGTATCTCCGAAAGTGTTTGTTGGGTTGGCACAAATCGAGACTGGGATTTGTCACTCCGTATGACGGAGAGGTTTCTCTGTGCCCACTCGATAATGCATCATCAAAATGAGCTCAATGTGACTAATGAGTTAGCCACGTGATCATGCGTTATGTAACGAGTAAAGAGACTTGCCGGTAACGAGATTGAACGAGGTATTGGGATACCATCGATCGAATCTCGGGCAAGTAACATACCGGTGGACAAAGGGAATTGTATACGGGATTGATTGAATCCCCGACATAGTGGTTCATCTGATGAGATCATCGTGGAACATGTGGGAACCAATATGGGTATCCAGATCCTGTTATTGGTTATTGGCCGGAGAGGTGTCTTGGTCATGTCTGCATAGTTCCCAAACCCGTAGGGTCTACACACTTAAGGTTAGGTGATGCTAGAGTTGTTATGTGAAATGGTATGTGGTTACCGAAGGTTGTTCGGAGTCCCGGATGAGATCCCGGACGTGACAAGGAACTCCGGAATGGTCCGGAGGTGAAGATCGATATATTGGACGAAGGGTATTGGAGTCCGGAATTGTTACGGGGGCACCGGGTGACGACCAGCGTGTCCGAAAGGGGTTTCGGAGGCCCCGGCAACCATTGGGGGGCCTTAGGGGCCAAGGGGAGGGGGCACATCAGCCCACTAAGGGGCTCAGCGCCCCTCCAACCCCATCTCACGTAACCTGGTGAGGTGGGGGCGCCTCCCCTAGGGCAGTCACCCCTCCCGGCTTGGGGGGCAAGTCTCCTAGGGGTGGGGGGCACCCAAACCCATCTAGGGTTTCCCCTGGGGCCGCCGCCCCTTCCCTAGGGAAACCCTAGGGCGCCTCCACCTCCCCCCTTCCCCCTATATATAGTGAGGGAGAGAGAGGGTAGTTGTACCCCTTCCCTTGGTGCAGCCCTCCCTCCTCCAACTCTTCCTCCTCCTCCGTAGTGCTTGGCGAAGCCCTACAGGAATACCACAAGCTCCACCACCACGCCGTCGTGCTGCTGGAGCTCTCCCTCAACTTCTCCTCTTCCCTTGCTGGATCAAGAAGGAGGAGACGTCCCCGGGCTGTACGTGTGTTGAACACGGAGGTGCCGTCCGTTCGGCGCTAGATCGGATCTTCTACGATTTAAATCGCCGCAAGTACGACTCCATCATCCGCATTCTAGTAACGCTTCCGCTTAGCGATCTTCAAAGGTATGAAGATGTACTTCCTGTCTCTCTCTCTCTTGTTGCTAGAATCTCCTAGATGGATCTTGGTGATACGTAGGAAAATTTTGAATTATTGCTACGTTCCCCAACAATAACAACAAAACCATTGCTATAGTTGTGAGTCAAGGGTGGAGTTGCAACTGGGACAACTACACAAAATTACCATGCCAGCTGCGAGTCGACGGTGCACTTGCAACTGGGAAAACAAACGACCCAGTTGCGAGTCGGAGTGTGGACTTGCAACGGGGACACGAACAAAAATATGAGCCTAGTTGCAAGTCAAGGGTGAACCTGCAACTGAGACAACTACAAAACTACGAGCCCAGCTACGAGTCAAGGGTGGAGTTGCAACAGGGCTAAAGTAAACAACATGCCTAGTTGCGAGCCAAGGGTGGACTTGCAATTGGGACAACTACACAAAACTATGATGTCAGTTGTGAGTTGAGGGTGGACTTGCAGCTGGGATGAAAACAAATGTCCCAGTTGCGAGTCAGGAGGCTAGACTAGCAATTGGGATAACAACAAAACCATGGCCCAAGTTGCGAGTCGAGGGTGGACTTGCAACTAGGATAAAGAAAACTATGAGCCCAGTTGTGAGTCGAGGGTTGACTTGCAACTAAGACAACTATGAGCCCAGTTGTGAGTTTAGGGTGGACCTGCAACTAGGACAACTACGAAACTACGAGCCAACTTGCAGTCGAGGGTGGACTTGCAACTGGGATAACAACAAATTGCGAGCCCAATTGCGAGACAAGGATGGACTTGCAGCAGGGACAACTACAAGCCTAGTTGTGGGTTAAGGGTGGAATTTTAATTGGGACAACTACGAGCCCAGTTGCGAGTCGAGGATGGACTTGCAACTGTGACAACTACGAAATTACCAGGCAAGTTGCGAGTCAGGGATGGACTTGCAACTAGGGCAATAACAAACTATGAACCCGGTTGTGAGTTGAGGGCGACTTGCAACTAGGATGAAAAACAAATGTAGGTAGAGTTGCGAGTTGAGGGTGGACCTGCAACTGGGATAACAACAAACTGCGGGCCCAGTTACAAGTCGAGGGTGGACTTGCAACTGGGATAACAACAAAGTACGGGCTTAGTTGCGAGTCGATGGTGGACTTGTAACAGGGACAACTACGATCCTAGTTGCGAGTCGATGGTGGACTTACAACTATGACAACTACATAACTACAAGCTAAGTTGCGGCTTAATGGTGGACCTGCAATTGGGATGAAACAAACTATTGGACCAGTTGTGAGTTAAGGGTGAAACTACAACTAGGATGAAAAACAAACACAAACCCAGTTGCGAGTCAGTGGTGGGCTTGCAACTGGGACAACTACGAGCCCAGTTGCAAGTCGAGGGTGGGCTTGCAACTGGGAGAACTGCGAGCCCAGTTGCAAGTCGACGATGGACTTGCAACTGGGACAATTACAAAAATACAAGCTTAGTTAAGAGTCAAGTGTCGACTTGCCACTACGATGTCAACTACCGACCTAGTTGTGAGTCAAGGGCGGACCTGCAATTGGGATGAAAAATAAAACACGACCCATTTACGAGTTAAAGATGGGCTTGCAACTGGGATGAAACAAACAACTTGCCTAGTTGCGAGTCGAGGGTGGACTTCCAACTGGGACAACTACACAAAACTATTATACGAGTTGTGAGTCGAGAGTGGACTTGCAACTCAGACAAGTACAAACTACGAGCCCAGTTGCGAGACTTGCAACTCGGACAAGTACAAACTACGAGCCCAGTTGCGAGTCGAGGGTGTAGTTGCAACTGGGACAAAAAAATCAAGACTCAATTGCATTTCAATGATGGACTTGCAACTGGGATGAAAAAGGGTGGGCCTAGTTGCGAGTCATTGGTTGACATGCAACTACCGCAAAGAAAAACCCGACCAAGAGCCTAGTTATGAGTTGATGGTTGTCTCACAACTAGGATAAAAGAAAGATGTGGGCCCAGTTGCGATTCGATGGCTGACTTGCAAACTAGTAACAAAAAGCCAGCGCCTAGTTGTGAGTTGATGGTAGACTTGTAGTTGAGGCCAAAAAAAGGCAGGTCTAGTTGCAAGTTGAGGATGAACTTGCAACTACTAAAAAAGAGTTGGTCTGGTTATAATACAAATGAAACGTCAAGCCCAGTTATGAGCCAAGGTTTGACCTGCAATAGGGTCAAAAACGCCAAACTAGTTGCAAGTCAAGGCTTGACTTGCAACTGGGACAAAAGAGATCAAGGGCCAAGTTGCATTTCAATTATGGACGTGCAATTGGGACAAAATAAATGGACGCGTCGACTATAATGAAAACAAAGGGGAAATAGAGAAATGAGGAATGAGGAAGGAAAAGCAGTCGTGAAATGGAAGTGATCAAAGTGGCAACGAATATAGAACCCTATCTCTTCTGCTTCTACGAAGTAGACAAATAACAAACAACCGAAACCTAACAAAAAAAGGGCTGACAACCGGACACGGGACTACGCAGGATGCGCGACACAAAACAAAACATGACCAAAATTGTGCAAAATGTTAGAACAAATAAATCGGACGGATCACAACTTAGATAACACATTGTTAAAAATCTTCATGAGATTTAGCAAATCTGATTTTAAAAACTGTTCAAATATTTTTTAAATGTTCATGAATTCAAAACAAACACAAATTTGAAAAGATGTTCACAAAAATAAAAATTCGTCAACTTTAGTAAGTGTGCGCACACTTCAAAACATGTTTCATATACTAAAAAAATTGTGAATTGGAAAATAAAAAGAAGAAGTATGAAAAAAGAAGAAGATAAAAACCGGACAACAAAAGTTGAGATGTGGAATGTATGGGAACAGTGTTCCAAGAAAAACGAAAAACAGGCCAGCCCTAAGACATAAGGACCATGTAACGATCGACACATTTCCGGTGGAGCTCACTTCGATTCTCAAACAATAATTGTAATTAGCTCCTGGAGTGTTTCTACTCTTGTATTCTTAAAAACAAAAAAAAAACAAAAAAAAAAAAAAACAGGCCAGCCCGTGCAAGGAGCGGCCGGACAAACAAAGAAGAGCAACTATCTAGAGCCCAGTGGCAAGGGACGCGGTGGCAAAACCCTGCGGCCACGGTTCGACTTCAGTCGGGAGCGAATTTGTGGCGCCTCACCCGGATGGGATTCTCCTATAAAAATATGTCCATGGTGCTAGTGCTCATGGATCTCATTTTTTTTTCAACTATCTAGCGACGGCGACGGCGACGGCGACGGCGACGTACGCGAGCCACAGGGGACGAGCGGGCGGGACGCAAATCAAAACTGCACGAAAATTACAGCGGGATAGATCTGACGGTTAATAACTTAGATGTGACATTCTTAAAAAACATCTAGTTGTGGTTTAGTCATTCTGTTAACAATAACCCCTGCTGTTGGGCCAATCCTGTTGCTTCTTAGTTCAGTTGTTTCCAGACATGTCTATATAACAGGTTTCTTCCTTCTAAGTCCTTTGCCACATCGTGTTCTTCACTTTTAATTCGTAGCTTGGGGCTTGGTCGTCTATCGAACTCTAAATGGCTAGTAGTAGTTCTGCGGGAGAAGGTGCACGCCAGAACACTGCCGCCGACAAGGACAAGCTGGTCACCGTTCTGAGCATCGATGGCGGCGGCGTCAGGGGGATCATTCCGGCCACCATCCTCGCCTTCCTTGGAGAGGAGTTCAAGGTAGGATATATGCCTACAAGCTCATCTACTTTGTCATAAAGTATGTTTGTCTACTGTTTTCAGAAGAACACTAGCTGTTACTACTGTGTTGTCTCATGTGTGAACTCCTGCACTGTCGATCTCCCTGTAGAAACTTGATGGGCCAGAAGCTAGGATCGCAGACTACTTTGACGTGATCGCCGGCACGAGCACCGGTGGCCTCTTGACGGTGATGCTAACGGCGCCGGACAAGGATGGCCGGCCGCTGTTCGACGCCAAGGAGTTGGCGCAGTTCTACATCGACGAGTCGCCCAAGATCTTCCCACAGAAGTAACAAAAACATTGGATGTCCATATCATCATAAGACTAGCTTTGTTTACGGTTCTACTATGTTTGTAGAGCACTACAACATCATTTCACCCAATCAAAGTGTAATTTGAATGCCAAGTTGCAGGAACTCGTTCTTCGGCAAGATCGCCACAGCTCTGAGTATGGTGCGAGGGCCCAAGTACAACGGCAAGTACCTCCATGCACTGCTTCGTCGGTACCTCGGTGAGACCAAGTTGGACGGGACGCTGACTAATGTGGTCATCCCGACCTTCGATATTGCATACCTGCAACCCACGATTTTCTCGAGCTTTCAGGTACTCCCTTCATCCTAAATTACTTATCGCAGAATGGATATAATTTTTTTCCGAAAATATAAGAAATGAATGTATATAAAACTAAAAGTACATAAAAAACGCCACAACCCTGAGGAGCAACGAATCTACTTTTATCAAGGATTACTACTGACTAACTGCTTCGTTTTGTATAATATCGTCATGTTTACCAGGAAAGAAGGGACGAAATTTGCCTGCTCCCCTCGCGTGTGCCCATCCGTGCTCCCGCGTACGTGGTTTAATTTGATTGAAACAAAATAAGGCCCGGCCCCACCTCATTAAAATCAGGGGGGGAGATAATTAGATTAGAAAAAAAAGAAAAAAAGACAGCCGTAGGATGAAGTGGGAGCACGGATGGAAGCATGGAAAGGGAACAGGCAAGCCGGATCCGGAAAAAAGTCTTGCAAAATATAACTTATAGGAGTAGTTTCTAATTAACTCCATGCATGCACATGCATGCATGAACCTGTAACAATTATCAGTTGAAGCACTCGCCTGCGAAAAACGCACTCCTGTCGGACATCGCGATCAGCACCTCCGCCGCACCGACGTTCTTCCCGGCACACTACTTCGAGACCAAGGACGACAAAGGCGAGCCGAGGGCCTTCAACCTCGTCGACGGCGGCCTCGCCGCCAACAACCCCGTAAGCTAGCTAGCGTCTCACCGCCGGCCACACCACATCGAGATCCCCCTTAAATCTCACTTACCGCATATGCATGCATGATTTATCTTCCCGCCTGCCTGCAGACGCTATGCGCGATGAGCCAAGTGTCGCAGAACATCATCGAGGGGGACGGCGAGTTCATCGTGGAGAACCCGGTGGACTACGGCAAGTTCATGGTGGTCTCCATCGGCTGCGGGCTGAACCCGAAGGAGAGCTACAGCGCCAAGGACGCCGCCAAGTGGGGGATCCTGAACTGGATCGTCAAGGACGGCACCGCCCCCATCGTCGACATGTTCAACGCCGCCAGCGCCGACATGGTGGACATCCACCTCTCCGTCCTCTTCGGCGCCCTGCGCTCCTCCCACCGCTACCTGCGAATCCAGTACGATCAGCTGAGCGGGAGTGCGGGTTCCATTGACGACTGCTCGAAGGAGAACATGGACAGGCTGGTGCAGATCGGGCACGAGCTCCTCAGGAAGAACGTGTCCCGGGTGGACCTGGAGACCGGCCGGAACGTGGAGATGCCCGGCCAGGGCACCAACGCGGAGCAGCTCGCCAGGTTCGCAAAGCAGCTGTCCGACGAGCGGCGCCGCCGCAAAAAGGCGCTTCAGGTTAACTAGCAGCTGGCCGGCTCGCTCTACTGTGTTGAATCTTGCTCGTTCGGTGGATGTTCTCCATTCAGTTTTTTTTCCTTGGTACAGTGATGTAATATTGTACAGTCATGTAATAGTATTGTGCCACAGTTATAATAAGTGTGTTCCATTGTTTGCCATGTTTCTGTTTTGCTGGAGCAAGTGTTGATCGCACTGTTTGCCTTGTTTCCCGGACCATCTTTCAGTCCAATACTCCTTCGAGTCTAACAGATTCGATGAGACGAAGCTAACGAACTCATAGTCGTGTGCTTTGCCAACAAGAAACCTCGGTGCAGCGACCCAGACAAGCATGCATGATTTGAGCCGGATTGGCTTAACTTGTAGGCTGAGCAGACTGCCGAATCACATGGGCAGCATGAGATAATGTTTGAGCCGTGTGTTGGTTTAACTTGCAGGCAGAGAACACCTGCTATCCTAATCCATGTCGTATTTCATATTTCAGCCGTGTCTCTGCAGAGGAAGGCGTGCATTGATAAACAAATGGAGACCCGCTTCGGTAGACCCCCCTCAAACCGTATAAAAGGGTAATATTAGGGATAAAAATGGAGCGGAAACGGACAGAACTGGATGCTACCATATTTGTTTTCATATTTTTTTGCAGATGCGGAAACAAATACAGAAACCCCGAAAATGAATACGGAAACAGATACTACCGAAAATAGACACAGGGCGAATACATACCGGACATGAAAACAGAAGTGGGCGTTGAACGGAACTTAGGAACCCCATGAATTATAGAGAAATACACACAAGAACAATCTTTTAATGAATTGTTAATATGGCTACAAAATAATATGATTATGTTAACAACTTAGCATTGTGTATTGTAGTAGTACACGACAATTGCGTATATGATTGGTTAAGTACGTGTGTGGTAGTAAAAGTTGGACGTAAATAATCTATTTTGCTCATTGTGTCCTTGTGTGTTGTTTGACCCTAGTGCCATAAAGCAGCTATAGGCCTATAGTAAAAACGGAAATTCCATAGTCACGGGAACGGAAAGTTCCATTTTCACGTCTGTTCCACCGAAAAATGTCGTTCCGTTTTTGTTGCCGTTTCCACATAAAAAAAAATTCCATTTTCATTTCCGTTTTCATTTTCATATTTCCTCTCCGTTTCCATTTTTTCTCCGGAAAAACAGAAAGTTTCCACTCCATTTTCATCCCTAGATAATATGGACCTTCCACACTCTCGTATGTATAATGAGTAGTTCGTCGGTATGTAAATACGTATAGGCCCATATGTTCATCTTTTTTTTTCACTTCACTTAAAGTTTCACCTTTTTTTAAAGTGTAAAAACAAAGGAGCCAACAAGGATCGAACTAGGGACATCCTGTTAGACTGTACACCAATGTGACCAAAAGCTCTCTTAGTTATAATACTCAGTAGTTTCCATTTTTTTTTGTTTGGCCGAGTTTTCATATTTTTTTTCTTGTTTTAATCATTTTTTTCTTTTTAAAAATTCGTAGACTTTTATTGAATTTACAAAATATTTTACAAATCTATGATTTTTTTGAATCCTTAAGTTTTTTTTAAAAAAATCGTGAACTTTTTTCAAATGTGCGAACCTTTTTTCAAAATTGATGAACTTTTTTCACATAGATCTTTTTTTTTCAAAATCGATGATTTTGTTTTCAAAAACCGACTGGCAAGCTGAGGTTCCCAAAACCGGGAACATTTTTTTTGCAACTTTCTTTAGTGAACTTAGTTTTTGAAAATGGGAAACTTTCATATCCATGAACATTTTTCTAAAAATCGATGAACTTTTTAAAATCCACGAACGCTTAGGCCGGCCTAACAGGTGCCTGACAGGAGCGATGTTGTCGCCTAAGCATTTTTTTCTTTTTTCTTTTATATTTTTCTTTTCTTTTTCTGTTAATTCTTTTTTCTGCTTTTTGAACTTCATTATTGTTTTAAAACTTGGTTACTTTTTTAGATAATAATTTTAAATACTTTTTTTACTTCAAACCTGACATGGAAGACAAAACAAACAACATTTTTAACAGAGGGTGCTCAGGTGGCCACAAGGCTCCGTCTGAGAGCACACTGTATCCGGTGAACTTTATTCAAATATAAAACAAACATTTTTCAAATATATGGTGAACTTTTTGAAATGCACGCTAAACAAAATTGCTATACATGATGAACATGTTCTTATACACAGTAATATTTTTTCCAATGCATGGCGAACATTTTGCTTCAATATGGAGAACTTTTTTCAACATGGTTTATTTTTGAAAAGTGAACAAAATTGGAATTTTGAACTTTTATTGGTTCTGGCATCGAGTAACCCGACCAACTCAGGCACCCGTCAGTTCTGGCATTTTATTACGTTTTCATTTTACTCATTCAGTGCATGTCATGGTTGATGCATTTCCTCTTGACCAGCACCCTCCTAGTCTCCTTTATATACTAGAGCTCCAACGACTATACGCTAGAGCAAGCGAGGTGGTACTAAAAGACTTACTCCCTTCATCAATTCACTGACATGCACGCAATACACATTTTTTAGGATAGTCTACACCTTTTTTAGACTATGTGTGTTGCACCTCCAGCCTTTGGAGGTCCAATATTAAAACAACAACACTTTTTGCTAAACAACAAGAACCCCAAAAAAACAGGCTTGCCTTGATTAGTGTTAGACAATCTCCGGTTTAAAAGTCCCAAAGACAAAAACTGTAGGACATTTCATGTATTTTCTAGGGTTTCCCCAGTGAAAAAACCTAAACACAGGCCGAACATGACACAGCGTGAGTTCGGCGTCCGAATTCGTTTAAATTTTGTGTGGGGGGCTACTATGGGAAGGCCCATCCATTGGAATTTTGTGCTGGCATTTCATGCATGGCACCAAACAAGCCATGCACAACCTGGACCTTTCGGGTATGCCGGTACGGCAAGTCTCGAAGCACTTTTTCTTCTCAACCACGCCAAATGGACCCAACTTTCTTCACACAAGGGAAATATCATGGCAAACATGCATGCCAAGTTTTGTTGGTTTCCGACTTTTCATGCATTTTCTAGGTTTTTTCCTGTGAAAAAAAACTAAAACACAAGCCAAACGTGACACAACATGCGTTCGGTGTCTAAATTCGTTCAAATTTTGTGTGGGGGACTGCCATGGGCATGCCCACATGCTGGCAAAGTTTGGTGTCATTTCTTGCATGGCAACAAATACACCATGTTCAACCGGGACCGTTCGGGTTTGCCGGTAGGGCAAGTCTCCAAGCACTTCTTTTTACCTCCACCAAACGTACCCAATTTTTTTCACACAATCGCATCACCATAGCCAGCATGCATGCCAAATTTTGTTCTTTTATGGCATTATATGCATTTCTACAATTTTCCTAGTGAAAAGACACTAAAACACAAGCCAGACATGACGCAACGTGCGTTCGGTTGTCCAAATTTCTTCAATTTTTGCGTGGGGGGCTGCCATGGGCACGCCCACATGCTAGGAAAATATTGTGTCATTTCGTGCATGGCAACAAATATACCATGTTCAACCGTGACCATTCGGGCCTGCCAGTAGAGCAAGTCTGGAAGCTCTTTATTTTCAACTCCACCGAACATACCCAATTTTTTTCACACCATGGCCATCATGCATGTCAAGTTTCTTTCATTTCTGGCATTCTATTCATTTTCTATGATTTTCCCAGTGAAAACCCCTAAAACGTAGGGCAGACGTGACGCAACGTGTGTTTGGTGTCCGAATTCGTTCAATTTTTGCATGGGAGACTATCATGGGCGTGCATCATGCTGGACAAATTTGACGTCATTTCATGCATGACAACAAATATACCATGTTCGACCGTGACTGTTCGGGTCTGCCGGTAGTGCAAGCATTGAAGCACTTTTTTCACCTACACCAAATGTACCCAAAAAATTTCCCACATAATGGCATCATCATGGCCAGCATGCATGCCAAGTTTCATTCATTTATGACATTCTATGCATTTTCTACGGTTTTCTAGGTTAAAAACCCTAAAATACACGTCTGGCATGATGGAACATATTAGTTGTCCGAATTCATTCATTTTTGCGTGGGAGAGGAGCTGCTCCAGTGTTGCATCGGGTCCCAATGTCATGTATCCATCGGCGGTGATGTGCCACTCCTTCGGCGGCCGTGCCGACGAATGAGCAATCCGAAGCAGCTCAACTCTGCATGCGGCCACGACAGAGTTGACGGCCAAGATCGACCGTCTCGCTATCGGATCCAGAGCTTGCCATCGAGAAGAGTAGGGGCGACGGGGCTCTGAGGAGGAGGAGGACATGCGGCGTGTGGCGGCTGGCCGACCCCAACTTTTTATAGCCTGGGGGCTGCGGGTGGGGGGGAGGGGGTGGTGGGCGCCGCAGCGGTGTGAATGCCAGGGCAGGCAGCGCGACACGACTACTTAATGGCGGGGCGGGCGATGCGGCATGCGAGCAACAGGCGACAGTGGTTGTGGCACGGCAGACGAGACGATAATGGTAAGCGGTAGGGGGTGCAGCCGTGATTATCAGCCGATCACATTGAACCGCCCCGCGTGCCACAACACGTCACGCAACACAAATATCGTGACCCAGCGCTGACAAAAATAGAAAATAAATCACTGCTGCCCTACGGATGAAAAACAAAAAATCCTAAAATCTGTCGCAACAAACCTTCTTATACTAATGGCTAGTTCAAATGTGCTAATGGCCCCCGTGCAACAGGTCGCAAGTTCAACTCTTGATTCATTCATATTCTGAGCATTGGGTTTGAGTCGTCGCAGCCTTTCGATAAATCAAACCAACATTGATCAAACCCAAAGAGGATTAGCGAACTTATCAATTTACCGGTACAATCAAGAGTAGTGAAAGCATGATCCAGACCAAAATAAAGCTTTTAATTATACCAACTGTTGAGCTAACTTAGGTTTAGGGAGGGCCAGGACACATGAGGATGACAAGAATTTGGAAGTAGATAGGGAAGAACAGGAAAGTTCAGAGAAGGGGCGGGTGAGATTGAAAATTACTCCCTCCGTTTCTAAACATAAGTCTTTTTAGAGATTTCAATATGGTCTCCATGCGGAGCAAAATGGGTGAATCTACACTCTAAAATACGTATATAACTCTATATACATCCGTATGTAGTCTATATTGAAATCTCTAGAAAGACACCCCAGTGTGAAGGAGAAACCTAGTTGTCCGGACTATCCATCATGTTGTTCTATTTCAAAAATGTGTGTCAAAAATGGCATTTGCTTTGTATTCCTATAATGGCAAATTGGTGTTCTTTCCCACTCCTATCTTCCTCATACCCCCTTTCCCCTTTCCCCCCAACCTTCACTCTTTTGTTTTTGTGCCATCACCACCTTCGGTGAGCACCATGATGATGGCTACCAACCACTCCCCCATGCCATCCATAGTTCCATGGGTACTGGGATCCTATTCTGAGCATTGGGTTTGAATGGAGTCGTCGCAGCCTTTTGATAAATCAAACCAACATTGATCAAACCCAAAGAGGATTAGCGAACTTATCAATTTACAGGTACAATCAAGAGTTGTGAAAGCATGATCTAGACCAAAAAATTATACCAACTGTTGAGCTAACTTAGGTTTAGGGAGGATCAGAACACACGAGGACGACAAGAATTTGGAAGTAGATAGGGAAGAACAGGAGAGTTCAGAGAAGGGGCGGGTGAGATTGAAAATTACTCCCTCCGTTTCTAAACATAAGTCTTTTTAGAGATTTTAATATGGTCTACATGCGGAGCAAAATGGGTGAATCTACATTCTAAAATACGTCTATAACTCTATATACATCCGTATGTAGTCTATATTGAAATCTCTAGAAAGACGTATATTTTTTTCGACAAGGGGAATATATTAATATCGCGGAGATACCAATTAAAAAAATATACACATTGGTCTAGCACATCCCCTCGTCATCTTCAGTATGCACTTTGTCGGTCCTGACAGTGAGTGACCTGCAGACACAAGAAAAATGAATTACAATTAATACTATTTGTACATGAATGAGGAAGAAAGGGTATAGTATAACTTTTTGCGTAACAAAAGACATAACCCAACAAAGAAAAGCTGAAACATATGAAAGGATGTAAGAGAAAATACAACTATTCCAATTAAAGGACAACTGTAGAATTCCTCAAATACAAAATTTAATTATACAAGAAGAAACATATGCTAGATTGAGCTAAATCTGGTGTAGGGAATTAAACACGAAGCAAAAACATAGAGCTCCCTATGAACATTTGATATTATCTTAGAAGGGAGACTAAGCAGTAATTGTTAAGTGCTTACGGCTTTAGAGAATGAAATGTCCAAGTCAAACAACTACTCACCAGTCACACCTCAGAGTGAAAAGGTAATTCTCAAAAGAAATCCGAAGGAAGCGTCACAAAGTGTGATAGAAATTGAAACCTTGAACTGCCACCCATTTAATAATGCAAGTGGACAACTCGAACATGCACTAACTTGGCTTTTCCACTCACTAACAGACCCTGTCAATAGCGGTGTGAATCTTTATTAAATCCTTTCTGCTTAATCAAGCCTCATTTGCATCAATTCAAGAAACTAAGTCTTCTGTATGATGTTTGAGAAACTACAAAGAATAAATGATATTTTTTACTCAAATGCGTAAAATGGCGAGCCTAAACACTGACGTCCAAATTTATCGAATTTCATGAAGAAAACTTAGTTTTTCTTAGACATAAACGCTTAGTTTCTCTTAGAAAAAAACTCAGTTTGTCAATTAAATGGAGTAATTGTTGGAGTGCATAGTCAGACAATGGCAATTTGGAGGTTAAGGAGCTACAGTGGAGTATTACAATTTTTGCAGAAAAAAGTTACATCAATGATGAAACCTTGTTTTTGGTTCGATTGATATCAACAAGAGCGCATTCGTACACGGATCACTCAAGATCGAATAATTATCTTTTGAAACAACAAATATATATATAGTGCTTCAAGAAACCAAGACCTTCTCTTATACGCTCCAGTCCATAGAAAGATGGTACCAATCTGTAGAAAATTACCAAATCGATGCATACAAAAAACAGAAACATTGAACTACTATGGGTTTTCGACAAAAGATAAGTAACAATACAATTTCCACCTATGTACCTAGAACTCATGGAAGCAACAAATTTACAAGGCATCTAATTCGACCAGCTTAATTGAAAACTCTAATACCATCAGTGGAGGAGCAAAGTAATACTCACAAGTTGAGTAGCTCAGTGCGCTTCTGACAACAGCGTGAGCATCAACGTCTAGTGCCACTGATCAACCAGCACAGAGATGGCACATAAGATGAGGAGATGGGAGATCAGTGTCAGCAGGAGAGATCATCAGAACAGTGTTGTTGTACATAGGGGTAGCGCGAGCAGCAGGGAAAAACTCATGCAAGCAGGTTATGCTGCGCTTGAGAGATTGGAGAGACCATGGAAGCACCTTTGCAAAATGTGAAGCAGGACGCCCGACTGGAAGCTTTCTTGCAAGATGCATGAAACCAAACTCCGTCCCTTGATACAATTCAAGCAGAACAAAATATAGGTCACATAAAGAAAAAATAAAGCATAGTTAAACACAACTCTGATCTATTCACTTAAAATAGGATGATAATGATCTAAAGAAAATGGCAACCATCAAAGATGTCTCACCTTCAAACACCATGCTGAATTAAGGTTTGTTCTAAAATAAACAACTAAAAGATAAAAATATTTAAAACATTACAGTGACATGGTGTTTTATTTTTCTTCACAAACTAACATGATCAGGATCGCTCAACATGGACAAACAAACAGTCCTCATGGTTTTCTTTTCTTGCTTTCAATTCACTAAAGGAAAGTAAACACCCGGTGTTGTGTGTGACTCGCGCACACCCATGGGGAAGACAGGTCCATGGGATCTGGCCACCCACAACCAGACTGCATGATCCAGCGTAAAGGCACTGCTTGCTGCTACCTCGGCTCCCCAACCATCACAACAGTAGGTTTCCATCGATTTGCACACAAACCATGTCTCTACTGGCTGCAACACAACCATGTATTCCTATGTGGTTACCACACTCCTCTTTGATGTCCCTCCATCTCTCTCTCCCTCTCCCTCCTCTCAACGACCAACACAAGGGACAAAGAATAGCATGGAAAACAACACTCATCAACTCTTAACTACAACCCTTAGAGGCATATCATCATTAATGTTGTTTGTAAAGGAGGAGCCAAGACAACATCTCAAAAGCTTATAGACCATGAACACCATCCTGTGACAAGCCTCGAATTTCACAGGTCTGCCCTGCAACTTTACAATAGTTATGCTAGAACTGAGTGTCATGGTCCAAATGTAGCAGTAGGACAGGAAGAAGTGGTTGAGGCCAAACCTGCACAAACTATCCATCTTGAGCAATGAGAGGCCATAGAGGTTAAGTGGCATCAGCGATTTGACAAGGCCTCGCTGATTGCAGTCAACCAAGAGCTCCCTGGTGGTGGCAGGATGGTTACCCTGTGCATCGCTAGGGGTCATTGTCGGTGTCAAAACTGGCGGATCTCGGGTAGGGGGTCCCGATCTGTGCGTCTAAGGCTAATGGTAACAGGAGGCAGGGGACACGATGTTTTACGCAGGTTCGGGCCCTCTCGATGGAGGTAAAACCCTACTTCCTGCTTGATTGATCTTGATGATATGAGTATTACAAGAGTTGGTAGATCGCAGAGGCTAAACCCTAGAAGCTAGCCTATGATGATTATGATTGTTATGATCGTCCCTATATGGACCAAACCCTCCGGTTTATATAGACACCGGAGGGGGATAGGGTTTACACAGAGTCGGTTACAAAGAAGGAAATCTAACATCCGAATCACCAAGCTTGTCTTCCATGCAAAGGAGAGTCCCATCCGGACATGGGGCGAAGTCTTGAGTCTTGTATCTTCATGGTCCAATAGTCCGGCCAAAGTATATAGTCCGGCTGTCCGGATACCCCCTAATCCAGGACTCCCTCAATAGCCCCTGAACCAGGCTTCAATGACGATGAGTCCGGCGCGCAGTTTGTCTTCGACATTGCAAGGCGGGTTCCATCTCCGAATACTCCAAAGTAGCTTGAGGATTGTGTCTGGCTTTGCGAGATAATTTCCGCACATCACCGTAGAGAGCATAGCACTTCATAAATCTGATCTGCAGACAATTTTTGTACGGCGTGCTCCTGCATCGTGGCCCGGCCCAATATGAACCGGTTTTTCTGGGCCTGCCTCAATACGCGTTGCGAGGCGGTTTTATTGGTGCACCTTGCCAAAGCAGAGATCATGTTCCCCTTATCGCGGGATCTTCCATCAATACGGGCGCGTGCGACCCCACGACGCATGTTAGTATGACTCTGTGTTTTTAGGCAAGTCCCAAGCGGTTACGCTGAGGATGCTTGATATTCACCCCCTTTATAAAGGGGCCGAGGCCTATCCCCCTTTCCCACCACTCTTGCGCCTTTTCGCATCTCGAGTTCTAACACCCAAAGCCCAAGCTCAAGCACTTCGGATCCTCAATCATGTCCGGACCCAACCTTCAAGGCCGGTGGATGGCCTCCTCGGTCACAGAAGAGGACATTGCGAAGCTTAGGGAGGTCAGATATCTGACCGCCGACATCAAGCACGGGCTTCCTGCTCCAGGGCAGGTCATCCCCACTCCTGAGCCTTATGAGGGCGTCGTATTTGTTTCTCACTTCCTCCGCGGCTTAGGCTTCACCCTTGATCCCTTTGCGAGAGGGCTCATGTTCTACTACGGGCTAGATTTTCATGATCTAGCTCCGAACGCCATCCTTCACATCTCGTTGTTCATCGTTGTGTGCGAAGCTTTTCTCCATGTCACTCCGCACTTTGTCTTATGGCTCAAGACCTTCAATGTGAAGCCGCAGATGATTGAGGAGCGACATGCGGAGTGCAGAGGTGCTGTAATAAGCAGGAACGCCGACACCCCTTGGCCAGAGGGCTCCTTCCCAGAGGTGTCCGATCTATGGCAGCGGAGGTGGTTTTACGTCACGGCTCCTAGAGGCACAAAGTGGGTGGCTGCCCCCGACTTCCATTCGGGCCCTCCTCCTCAACTGGCGTCGTGGGCCAACACAGGACGGGATTAGGGGCCTGCCAATGATGTACCAACACTGCAGAGCCGTATCCTGGAGCTTATTGAGGGGGACATTAGCATTGTAAGCATAATTCAGGTAATGCTAGTCCGACGGATGTTGCCGTGCAAATGCCAGCTTCTCCGGATGTGGGAGTTCAATCCAGAAGGTCCGTGGACTATTCTGCACTTCTTCGGCCTGACGCTCGAAGGAATGTGTAAGTTATTCTTCGGACCACAAGTAAAGTGTCTGGACACCACCGAGGATGCGGTCCTGAGCTGCAATCGCCCAGATACCCAAGTAAGTAACCCAAGAACCGAACAGTTTGTTTATATTTATCATAACATTATTCTGAAAATCCTCTGTGGCCAGGAATGGCTCAGCAAAGCGAAGAGAATCAGGTGTCCGGTGCCACTTCCCGAAGGCTCGCCTAGTCCTGCCATAGCCAAGATGCTTGGTCGTGTGTTAAGTAAAGTGCCCTCGGGGAAAGGCGAAGGGAAGAACAGAGAAGCAGAACTTCACACATTGCACATCCGAACCGGGGGAATTGCTACCTCCCTAAAGGAGGATAATCGGGGAGGGGAATCTAAGGTCTCCTCCCCTCACGGGAAGAAGAGGGCCGCCTCCGAAGACTTGGAGACGGAGGCGCCCTGATACGTCCATTTTGCATCATGCTTTTATATCAATATTTATTGCATTATGGCATGTTATTACACATTATATCTCAATACTTATGGATATTTTCTCTTATTTTACATGGTTTACCATGAAGAGGGGGAATGCCGGCAGCTGGAATTCTGGCTGAAAAAGGAGCAAACATTGGAAACCTATTCTGCACTGCTCCAAAAATCCTGAAACTTCACGAAACATCTTTTTGGAATTAATAAGAATTATTGGGCGAAAGAAATACACCAGGGGGCCCACACCTCAGCCAGGAGAGTGGGGGGCGCGCCCCCTGTCTCCTGGACCCCTTGGTGGGCCCCCGGTGTCCATCTTCTGCTATATTAGAGCTTTTACCCTGGAAAAAATCATGGGCAAGCTTATGGGACGAAACTCTGCCGCCACGAGGCGGAACCTTGGCGGAACCAATCTAGGGATCCGGCGGAGCTGTTCTGCCGGGGACACTCCCTCCGGGAGGGGGAAATCATCACCAACGTCATCACCAACGATCCTCTCATCGAGAGGGTATCAATCTCCATCAACATCTTCACCAGCACCATCTCCTCTCAAAACCCTAGTTCATATCTTGTATCCAATCTTGTATCAAAACCACAAATTGGTACATCTGGGTTGCTAGTAGTGTTGATTACTCCTTGTAGTTGATGCTAATTGGTTTACTTGGTGGAAGATCATATGTTTAGATCATTTATGCATATTATTACCACTCTGATTATGAACATGAATATGCTTTGTGAGTAGTTACATTTGTTCCTGAGGACATGGGTGAAGTCTTGCTATTAGTAGTCATGTGAATTTGGTATTCGTTCGATATTTTGATGAGATGTATGTTGTCTTTTCCTCTAGTGGTGTTATGTGAACGTCGACTACATGACACTTCACCATTATTTGGGCCTAGCGGAAGGCATTGGGAAGTGATAAGTAGATGATGGGTTGCTAGAGTGACAGAAGCTTAAACCCTAGTTTATGCGTTGATTCGTTAGGGGCTGATTTGGATCCATATGTTTAATGTTGTGGTTAGGTTTACCTTAATACTTCTTTTGTAGTTGCGGATGCTTGCAATAGGGGTTAATCATAAGTGGGATGCTTGTCCAAGTAAAGGCAGTACCCAAGCACCGGTCCACCCACATACCAAATTATCAAAGTACCGAATGTGAATCATATGAACGTGATGAAAACTAGCTTGACGATAATTCCCATGTGTCCTTGGGAGCTCCTTTCTCATTATTAGAAATTGTCCGGGCTTATCCTTTGCTACATAAAGGATTGGGCCACCTTGCTGCACTTTATTTACTTTATTTACTTGTTACTCGTTACTATTTATCTTATCACAAAACAATCTATCACCTACAATTTCAGTACTTGCAGAGAAAACCTTACCGAAATCCGCTTATCATTTCCTTCTGCTCCTTGTTGGGTTCGACACTCTTACTTATTGAAAGGACTATGATTGATACCCTACACTTGTGGGTCATCAAGACTCTTTTCTGGCGCCGTTGCCATGGAGTGTAGCGCTTTTGGTGAGTGGAACTTGGTAAGGAAACATTTATATAGTGTGCTGAAATTTTCTGTTACTTGTCACTATGGAAACTAATCCTTTGAGGGGCTTGTTCGGGGTATCTTCACCCCAACTAGAAGAGCAAAGAGTTGCTCCTCAACCTACTGAACTTTATGAAAATATTTACTTTGAGATTCCCTCGTGTATGATAGAGAAACTACTAGCTAATCCATTTGCAGGAGATGGAACATTACATCCTGATTTACACCTTATCTTTGTGGATGAAGTTTGTGGATTATTTAAGCTTGCAGGTATTCCCAATGATGTTGTCAAAAGTAAGGTCTTCCCTTTATCTTTGAAGGGAGATGCATTTACATGGTATAGGCTATGTGATGATACGAGATCTTGGAATTATAAGCGATTGAAGTTGGAATTTCACCAGAAGTTCTATCCTATGCATCTTGTTCATCGTGATCGTAATTACATATATAATTTCTGGCCTCGCGAAGGAGAAAGCATCGCTCAAGCTTGGGGGAGGCTTAAGTCAATGTTATATTCATGCCCCAATCATGAGTTCTCCCGGGAAATGATTATTCAAAACTTTTATGCTTGGCTTTCTCTTGATAATCGCAACATGCTCGATACTTCCTGTGCTGGTTCTTATATGATGAAGACTATTGAATTCAAATGGGACTTATTGGAAAGAATTAAGCGCAACTCTGAATATTGGGGTTCCGACGATGGTAAGGAGTCAGGTATGACATCTAAGTTCGATTGTGTTAAATCTTTTATGGATACCGATGATTTCCGTGGATTTAGCCCTAAAGAGAAGTGGTTTAAATATAATCCTCCTGTTAAAGTGAAAGTAGTTGCACCTATTACAGTCGAAGAAAAGACTATCACCTATAGTGATCCTATTGTTCCTACTACTTATGTTGAGAAACCTCCTTTTCCTGTTAGGATAAAGGATCACGCTAAAGCTTCGACTGTTGTTCATAAGAGTAATACTAGGACTGATACACCTCCTGAGCAAATTAATGTTGAACCTAGTATTGCTATAGTTAAAGATCTCTTGGATGATGATTTAGATGGGCATGTTATTTATTTCTGTGGTGAGACTGCTAATATTGCTAGACCAGATACTAAGATACATAGACCTGTCGTAGGCATGCATGTTATTTCTGTTAAAATAGGAAATCATTGTTATCATGGCTTATGTGATATGGGTGCTAATGCTAGTGCAATACCTTATACCTTATATCAAGAAATTATGCATGACATTGCACCCATTGAATTAGAAGACATTGATGTTACTATTAAGCTTGCTAATAGGGATACCATTAAACCCTTTGGGATTGTCAGAGATGTTGAAGTTTTGTGTGGGAAGGTTAAATACCCTGCTAATTTTCTTGTTCTTGGCTCCCCACAAGATGATTTTTCCCCATTATTTTTGGTAGACCCTTCTTGAATACAGCTAGTTCTAAGATTGATTGTGAAAAAGATAATGTCACGGTTGGTATAGATGGTATGTCTCATGAGTTTAATTTTGCTAAGTTTCATAGACAACCTCATGATAGGGAACCACCTAGTAAGGATGAAATTATTGGTCTTGCTTCCATTGTTGTGCCTCCTACTGATCCGTTAGAACAATATTTGCTAGACCATGAAAATGATATGTTTATGAAGGAAAGAAGGGAAATAGATGAAGTGTTCCTTAAACTGGAACCTATGCTGAAACATAACCTTCCCATTGAAATTCTTGGGGATCCTCCTCCACCCAAGGGTGATCCCGTGTTTGAACTCAAACCTTTACCTGATAATCTTAATTATGCTTATCTTGATGAAAAGAAAATATATCTTGTTATTATTAGTGCTAACCTTTTAGAGCAAGAAGAAGAAAGATTATTGAAAACTCTGAAGAAGCACCGAGCAACTATTGGATATACTCTGGATGATCTTAAGGGCGTTAGTCCCATGTTATGCCAACACAAAATTAAATTGGAGGATGATGCCAAACCAGTTAGAGATCCTCAACGATGACTAAATCCCAAGATGAAGGAAGTGCTAAGAAAGGAGATACTAAAGCTCCTTGAGGCATGTATTATTTATCCTGTTGCTGATAGTGAATGGGTAAGTCATGTCCATTGTGTTCCTAAAAAGGGAGGTATTACTGTTGTTCCTAATGATAAAGATGAATTGATCCTGCAAATAATTATTACAGGTTATAGGATGGTAATTGATTTCCATAAGTTAAATAAAGCTACTAAGAAAGATCATTACCCTTTACCTTCTATTGATCAAATGCTAGAAAGACTATCCAAACACACACATTTCTGCTTTCTAGATGGTTATTCTGGCTTCTCTCAAATACCTATGTCAGCGAAGGATCAATCTAAAACTATTTTTACTTGCCCTTTTGGTACTTTTTCTTATAGACGTATGCCTTTTGGTTTATGTAATGCACCTGCTACCTTTCAAAGATGCATGATGGCTATATTCTCTGATTTTTGTGAAAAGATTTGTGAGGTATTCATGGATGATTTCTCCATTTATGGATCCTCTTTTGATGATTGTTTGAGCAACCTTGATCGAGTTTTGCATAGATGCGAAGACACTAGTCTCGTCCTGAATTGGGAAAGGTGTCACTTTATGGTTAACGAAGTCATTGTTTTGGGGCATAAGATCTCCGAGAGAGGTATTGAAGTTGATAAAGCCAAAGTTGATGCTATTGAAAAGATGCCATGTCCCAAGGACATAAAAGGTATAAGAAGTTTCCTTGGTCATGCCGGGTTTTATAGGAGGTTCATTAAAGACTTTTCTAAAATCTCTAGGCCTCTGACTAATTTATTGCAAAAAGATATTCCTTTTGTCTTTGATGATGATTGTGTAGAAGCATTTGAAATACTTAAGAAAGCTTTGATCACTACACCTATTGTTCAGCCACCTGATTGGAATTTACCTTTTGAAACTATGTGCGATGCTAGTGATTATGCTGTAGGTGTTGTTCTAGGGCAAAGAGTCGATAAGAAATTGAATGTTATCCAGTATGCTAGTAAGACTCTTGATACTGCCCAGAGAAATTATGCTACTACTAAAAAAGAGTTCTTAGCAGTCATGTTTGCATGTGATAAGTTTAGACCTTATATTGTTGATTCCAAAGTTACTATTCACACTGATCATGCTGCTATTAAATATCTTATGGAAAAGAAAGATGCTAAGCCTAGACTCATTAGATGGGTTCTCTTACTCCAAGAATTTGACTTGCATATTATTGATAGAAAGGGAGCTGAGAACCCCGTTGCAGATAACTTGCCTAGGTTAGAGAATGTTCTTGATGACCCACTGCCTATTGATGATAGTTTTCTTGATGAACAATTAGGGGTCATTAATGCTTCTCGTACTGCTCCTTGGTATGCTGATTATGCTAATTACATTGTTGCTAAATTCATACCTCCTAGTTTCACATACCAGCAAAAGAAAAAGTTCTTTTATGATTTAAGACATTACTTTTGGGATGACCCACACCTTTATAAAGAAGGAGTAGATGGTGTTATTAGACGTTGTGTGCCTGAGCATGAACAGGAATAGATTCTACATAAGTGCCACTCTGAATCTTATGGAGGACACCACGCTGGAGATAGAACTACACACAAGGCACTAGAATCTGGTTTTTACTAGCCTACTCTCTTCAAAGATGCTCGTAAGTTTGTCTTATCTTGTGATGAATGCCAAAGAGTAGGTAACATTAGTAGACGTCAAGAAATGCCTATGAATTATTCTCTTGTTATTGAACCGTTCGATGTTTGGGGCTTTGATTATATGGGACATTTTCCTGCCTCCAATGGTTATACACATATTTTAGTTGTTGTTGATTACGTTACTAAGTGGGTAGAAGCTATTCCAACTAGTAGTGCTGATCATAACACTTCTATTAAAAATGCTTAAATAAGTTATTTTTCCGAGGTTTGGAGTCCCTAGATATCTTATGACTGATGGTGGTTCACATTTTATTCAGGGTGCTTTCCGTAAGATGCTTGCTAAGTATGATGTCAATCATAGAATCGCATCTCCTTATCATCCGCGGTCTAGTGGTCAAGTAGAGTTGAGCAATAGAGAGCTCAAATTAATTTTGCAAAAGATTGTGAATAGATCTAGAAAGAATTGGTCCAAAAAACTTGATGATGCATTATGGGCCTATAGAACTGCATACAAAAATCCTATGGGTATGTCTCCTTATAAGATGGTTTATGGAAAAGCGTGTCATTTACCTCTTGAACTTGAACATAAGGCATATTGGGCTATTAAAGAGCTCAATTATTACTTCAAACTTGCTGGTGAGAAGAGGTTATTTGATATTAGCTCACTTGATGAATGGAGAACCCAAGCATATGAGAATGCCAAGCTATTCAAAGAAAAAGTCAAACGCTAGCATGATAAGAGGATACAAAAGCATGAGTTTAACGTAGGAGATTATGTATTATTATTCAACTCTCATTTAAGATTTTTTTTGCAGGAAAACTTCTCTCAAAATGGGAAGGTCCCTACGTTATCGAGGAGGTCTATCGTTCTGGTGCTATAAAAATCAACAACTTTGAAGGCACAAGTCCAAGGGTGGTAAACGGTCAAAGAATTAAACATTATATTTCAGGTAATCCTATCAATATTGAAACAAATATTATTGAAACGGTAACCCCTGAGGAATACATAAGGGACACTTTCCAGAACATTCCAGACTCTGAAAAGGAATAGGTATGTGGTACGGTAAGTAAACCGACTCCAAAACAACTCCAATGACATTTTTTATCAATTTTGGAATATTTAAGAATTTTAGGAAGAAAGAAGTAGTCCTAAAGGGACACGAGGCCTCCACGAGAGTGGAGGGCGCGCCCCCTCCTACTGGGCGCGCCCCCCCTGTCTCGTGGGCACCTCGTGTGCCTCCCGGACTCCGTTTTCTTGCACATTACGTATTTTGGTCGGTAAAAATTCATTATATATACTCCCGAAGGTTTTGACCACCGTATCACGCAAATATCCTTTTTTTCGTTTCAAGCTGTTTCTATTGAAGATTTAGAGCACCATGACGTTGCCCTCCTACAACAACGAAGACAAGGACGTTTGGCTATTGAAGATAGAGCTGAAAAGAGAAGAACCAGAAGAGATCAATAAGGATGAAGGGATAAAGAAGGCCATGGAGGTTCAAGCTCCGGCGGTGAAAGAAGAAGACATCCCTCAACCTTTACCTAACCTTTTCACTCCAAAAGAGATTGAAGCTTTCAAGATGATTGAGTTAGCTCGCATACAGAACAAGTATCTCACATAGGAGAATATTCTGTTGAAAGATCATATTGCCGAACTCAAGGGCATTATCCGCAAGTTGGAGGAGCTTTTACGCTCAATGTGCGATTATCAACCGTCATCAACTCCTACTTCACCACCTCCAAGGACATAATCACATGGGTATGGGCACTCCCCTTGGCAACTGCCAAGCTTGGGGGAGGTGCCCCGGTATCGTATCTGTTGGGGAACATAGTAATTTCAAAATTTTCCTACGCACACGCAAGATCATGGTGATGCATAGCAACAAGAGGGGAGAGTGTTGTCCACGTACCCTCGTAGACCGAAAGCGGAAGCGTTATGACAACGCGGTTGATGTAGTCGTACGTCTTCATGATCCGACCGATCTAAGTATCGAACGTACGGCACCTCTGAGTTCGGCACACGTTCAGCTCGATGACGATCCCCGGACTCCGATCCAGCAGGGTGTCAGGGATGAGTTCCGTTAGCACGACGGCGTGGTGACGGTGATGATGTTCTACCAATGCAGGGCTTCGCCTAAGCACTGCAATGATATGACCGAGGTGGAATATGGTGGAGGGGGGCACCGCACACGGCTAAGGAACGGTCACGAAGATCAACTTGTGTGTTCTGGGGTGTCCCCCTGCCCCCGTATATAAAGGAGCAAGGGGGGAGGCTGGCCGGCCCTTGGGGCGCGACAAGGGGGGGGAGTCCTCCTCCTAGTAGGAGTAGGACTCCCCTTTCCTAGTCCAACTAGGAAGGGGGAAGGGGGAAGGAAAGAGAGGGAGAGGGAGAGGGAAAGAGGGGCCGCGCCCCCCTCCCCTAGTACAATTCGGACTCCCCATGGGAGGGGGCGCGCCACCTTCTGGGCTACTGCCCTCTCTCTCCCCTCAGGCCCACTAAGGCCCAATACTTCCTCGGGGGGTTCCGGTAACCCCTCCGGCACTCCGGTTTTCTCCGAAATCACCCGGAACACTTCCGGTGTCCGAATATAGTCGTCCAATATATCAATCTTTATGTCTCTACCATTTCGAGACTCCTCATCATGTCCGTGATCACATCCGGGACTCCGAACAACCTTCGGTACATCAAAAATTATAAACTCATAATAAAACTGTCATCGTAACGTTAAGCGTGCGGACCCTACGGGTTCGAGAACTATGTAGACATGACCTGGAACTGTTTCCGGTCAATAACCAATAGCGGAACCTGGATGTTCATATTGGCTCCTACATATTCTACGAAGATCTTTATCGGTCAAACCGCATAACAACATACGTTGTTCCCTTTGTCATCGGTATGTTAATTGCCAGAGATTTGATCGTCGGTATCCAATACCTAGTTCAATCTCATTACCGGCAAGTATCTTTACTCGTTACGTAATGCATAATTCTATAACTAACTCATTAGCTACATTGCTTGCAAGGCTTGTAGTGATGTGCATTACCGAGAGGGCCCAGAGATACCTCTCCGACAATCAGAGTGACAAATCCTAATCTCGAAATACGCCAACTCAACATGTACCTTCAGAGACACCTGTAGAGCTCCTTTATAATCACCTAGTTACGTTGTGACGTTTGGTAGCACACAAAGTGTTCTTCCGGTAAACGGGAGTTGCATAATCTCATAGTTGTAGGAACTTTGTATAAGTCACGAAGAAAGCAATAGCAACATACTAAACGATCAAGTGCTAAGCTAACGGAATGGGTCAAGTCAATCACATCATTCTCCTAATGATGTGATCTCGTTAATCAAATGACAACACATGTCTATGGTTAGGAAACATAACCATCTTTGATTAATGAGCTAGTAAAGTAGAGGCATACTAGTGACATTAAGTTTGTCTATGTATTCACACATGTATCATGTTTCCGGTTAATACAATTCCAGCATGAATAATAAACATTTATCATGATATGAGGAAATAAATAATAACTTTATTATTGCCTCTAGGGCATATTTCCTTCAGTCCCCCACATGCACTAGAGTCAATAATCTAGATTACACTGTAATGATTCTAACACCCATGGAGTCTTGGTGCTGATCATGTTTTGCTTGTGGAAGAGGCTTAGTCAGCGGGTCTGCAACATTCAGATCCGTATGTATCTTGCAAATCTCTATGTCTCCCACCTGGACTTGGTCCCGAATGGAATTGAAGCGTCTTTTGATGTGCTTGGTCCTCTTGTGAAATCTGGAATCCTTTGCCAAGGCAATTGCACCAGTATTGTCACAGAAGATCTTCATTGGTCCCGATGCACTAGGTATGACACCTAGATCAGAAATGAACTCCTTCATCCAGACTCCTTCATTTGCTGCTTCCGAAGCAGCTATGTACTCCGCTTCGCATGTAGATCCTGCCACGACTCTTTGTTTAGAACTGCACCAACTGACAGCTCCACCGTTCAATATAAACACGTATCCGGTTTGCGGTTTAGAATCATCCGGATCAGTGTCAAAGCTTGCATCGACGTAACCATTTACGACTAGCTCTTTGTCACCTCCATAAACGAGAAACATATCCCTAGTCCTTTTCAGGTATTTCAGGATATTCTTGACCGCTGTCCAGTGATCCACTCCTGGATTACTTTGGTACCTCCCTGCTAAACTTATTGCTAAGCATACGTCAGGGCTGGTACACAGCATTGCATACATGATAGAGCGTATGGCTAAAGCATAGGGAATATTTTTCGTTTTCTCTCTATCTTCTATTGTGGTCGGGCATTGAGTCTGACTCAACTTCACACCTTGTAATACTGGCAAGAACCCTTTCTTTGCCTGATCCATTTTGAACTTTTTCAAAACTTTATCAAGGTATGTGCTTTGTGAAAGTCCAATTAAGCGTCTTGATCTATCTCTATAGATCTTGATGCCTAATATGTAAGCAGCTTCACCGAGGTCTTTCATTGAAAAACTTTTATTCAAGTATCCCTTTATGCTATCCAAAAATTCTATATCATTTCCAATTAACAATATGTCATCTACATATAATATCAGAAATGCTACAGAGCTCCCACTCACTTTCTTGTAAATACAGGCTTCTCCAAAAGTCTGTATAAAACCATATGCTTTGATCACACTATCAAAGCGTTTATTCCAACTCCGAGATGCTTGCACCAGTCCATAAATGGATTGCTGGAGCTCGCACACTTTGTTAGCACCTTTTGGATCGATAAAACCTTCCGGTTGCATCATATACAACTCTTCTTCTAGAAATCTATTCAGGAATGCAGTTTTAACATCCATTTGCCAAATTTCATAATCATAAAATGCGGCAATAGCTAACATGATTCAGACAGACTTAAGCATCGCTACGGCTGAGAAAGTCGCATCGTAGTCAACCCCTTGAACTTGTCGAAAACCTTTCGCAACAAGTCGAGCTTTGTAGACAGTTACATTATCATCAGCGCCAGTCTTCTTCTTGAAGATCCATTTATTCTCAACGACTTGCCGATCATTGGGCAAGTCAACCAAAGTCCATACTTTGTTCTCATACATGGATCCTATCTCAGATTTCATGGCTTCAAGCCATTTTGCGGAATCTGGGCTCATCATCGCTTCCTCATAGTTCGTAGGTTCGCCATGGTCAAGTAACATGACTTTCAGAATAGGATTACCGTACCACTCTGGTGCGGATCTTACTCTGGTAGACCTACGAGGTTCAATAGAAACTTGATCTGAAGTTTCATGATCAATATCATTAGCTTCCTCACTAATTGGTGTAGTTGTCACAGGAACCGGTTCTTGTGATGAACTACTTTCCAATAAGGGAGCAGGTACAGTTACCTCATCAAGTTCTACTTTCCTCCCACTCACTTCTTTCGAGAGAAACTCCTTCTCTAGAAAGGATCCGAATTTAGCAACGAAAATCTTGCCCTCAGATCTATGATAGAAGGTGTACCAATAGTCTCTTTTGGGTATCCTATGAAGACACATTTCTCCGATTTGGGTTCGATCTTATCTGGTTGAAGTTTCTTCACATAAGCATCGCAGCCCCAAACTTTAAGAAACGACAACTTTGGTTTCTTGCCAAACCATAGTTCATAAGGCGTCGTCTCAACGGATTTTGATGGTGCCCTATTTAACGTGAATGCGGCCGTCTCTAAAGCATATCCCCAAAACGATAGCGGTAAATCAGTAAGAGACATCATAGATCGCACCATATCTAGTAAAGTACGATTACGACGTTCGGACACACCATTTTGTTGTGGTGTTCCGGGTGGCGTGAGTTGCGAAACTATTCCGCATTGCTTCAAATGTAAACCAAACTCGTAACTCAAATATTCTCCTCCACGATCAGATCATAGAAATTTTATTTTCTTGTTACGATGATTTTCTACTTCACTCTAAAATTCTTTGAACTTTTCAAATGTTTCAGACTTGTGTTTCATTAAGTAGATATACCCATATCTGCTCAAATCATCTGTGAAGGTGAGAAAATAACGATACCCGCCGCGAGCCTCAATATTCATTGGACCACATACATCAGTATGTATGATTTCCAATAAATTAGTTGCTCGCTCCATAGTTCCGGGGAACGGCGTTTTAGTCATCTTGCCCATGAGGCACGGTTCACAAGTACCAAGTGATTCATAATCAAGTGATTCCAAAAGTCCATCAGTATGGAGTTTCTTCATGCGCTTTACACCGATATGACCTAAACGGCAGTGCCACAAATAAGTTGCACTATCATTATCAACTTTGCATCTTTTGGTTTCAACATTATGAATATGTGTATCACTACTATCGAGATTTAATAAAAATAGACCACTCTTCAAGGGTGCATGACCATAAAAGATATTACTCATATAAATAGAACAACCATTATTCTCTGATTTAAATGAATAACCGTTTTGCATCAAACAAGATCCAGATATAATGTTCATTATTTAGGTCTAAAACTAATCCCGATGGTAGATGTAGAGGTAGCGTGCCGACCGCGATCACATTGACTTTGGAACCATTTCCCACACGCATCGTCACCTCGTCCTTAGCCAATCTTCGCTTAATCCATAGTCCCTATTTCAAGTTGCAAATATTAGCAACAGAACCAGTATCAAATACCCAGGTACTTGTCACGACCGGTTTTCCAATAAAAATATTTATTGAGAAACCAATCTTTTGAGTGCAGTATGAGAAAAAAAATCCTCCTCACTGGTAGAAAAATTCTTGATACAATAAGCCAGTAGCATAAAATATATTACAAGGTCAAACTACGGTTGCTCAACCAAATTATTACAAGCACACCAATAATTATACATAATGGCGGACATGACACAGTGGTGTGGAGGCATACTACTGACTCGAGGATAGGGCGGTGGTGGAGAAACACAGCGGGGAGAGAAATACAAGACTCTAAGTCTGTCATCTCATCGAGCGTCGAGGTGAGGCTCGATGAATTTATTTGGTAGCGGAAGCGGATATAATAGAGTGACCAAATCCAGGGTCGCACGAGACTGACTGGGACTCCTCTAGGTGTCGGACTCGCTATCAAACTCTTCATCCATGAGATCGCCTTCGTCAGCATCTGGCCAAATCAACAAGCCAGTGAGTACTTTGAAAGTACTCGCAAGACAGTTCGGACGTAAGATATAACAAATGCATGCATGGATGCGTCATGAATAATTCACCAATGTACATTCAAAAATTTGCATGACAAGGTAAGTAAAAGGGAAACGGCGGTAGTCCGCCTGAAATCCCAACAGAGCATAAATAACTACCGATCGGGTGTCTGAAGCGACGCCTCGAAAGGTGAACAAATAAATATAAGGAAATGATGCCACAGTCGGGCGTCTTAGCGACACCACATAAAGGGCTTTAAAAGAAATACCACAGTCGGATGTCGGGGCGACATCACAGAAAGGGCTTTAAAAGAAATGCCACAGTCGGACGTCGGGGCGACATCACAGAAAGGGCTTTAAAAGAAATGCCACAGTCGGATGTCGGGGCGACATCACAGAAAGGGCTTGAAAAGAAATGCCACAGTCGGACGTCGGGGCGACATCACAGAAAGGGCTTTAAAAGAAATGCCACGGTCGGACGTCGGGGCGACATCACAGGAAGGGCTTTAA
>NC_057798.1:168293014-168311099 GCF_018294505.1 Triticum aestivum
CCTCGAAAGGTGAACAAATAAATATAAGGAAATGATGCCACAGTCGGGCGTCTTAGCGACACCACATAAAGGGCTTTAAAAGAAATACCACAGTCGGATGTCGGGGCGACATCACAGAAAGGGCTTTAAAAGAAATGCCACAGTCGGACGTCGGGGCGACATCACAGAAAGGGCTTTAAAAGAAATGCCACGGTCGGACGTCGGGGCGACATCACAGGAAGGGCTTTAAAAGAAATGCCACAGTCGGACGTCTGAGCGACATCGCAGAAAGGGCTTGAAAAGAAAGTAGAATACAACAATGCCACAGTCGGACGTCTGAGTGACATCGCAGAAAGGGCTTTTATTCACAAGTAAATAATACTCATAATAAACATTTAATTCTTGAGAAATAAATGGGTTAGTCCATCCACAGGAACAATCATTTAACCGGAATTAGCACTCATGCGAATCACCGGAATCTCTGCCATCAAAACTGACATTTGATTAGGATAAGATAATACGAATTTGGACATGGAATAGATGATTTGGGGGAATATATGACTCTACAGAGTTTGTACAAAAATTTTCCCACAGCCAACGGATTTCCGTAGTCACGAAGGACTAGTTCCGTTTACGGTATTTCGGAAGAAAACACAGCTAACCAGTACACACCCATCCTACCTCTCGATGCTAGGAATCACCCTAGACATCGTCCAAGAAAAACTTTTGAGACAGGGAGATCACAATCTCGAATAGCATGGGATCAAATTTATATACGCGCGCTCTAAGGGGTGCCCCCCTCTCGGTCCCAACCGGAAACACCCATGCCCCTTGACCGGATGACTGGCTTTAATCCAGGGCCATGGAACCATCATCATGGCCTCTCCTTTTGGTGTGTACCAGAAAAGCGGTTTGCAACTTACTAAACCATATTCCTTGCGGAAAACATGTGGTAGTACAGGGAAGGAAATGAGAGGAACTGGACCGATACGGTTTGACACTGAAGTCACATAGTTTGGCATAAGACTGGCATGCTACAACACTGCCATCTCACCCATCCTCTTGCCAACACATGGCCATTCATACTCACATCCATCCACTTATGGATCATCGAACTCACTTACCTCATTATCGCATAAAATAACGTTCATCGATATGCTTCTCAACATGCCATGAGACTATCTAAATGCAAAACATGCCAAGACACTCATCATATCAAAAGTTCAAACATGCTTGCCTGGTTCAAAGTAGTCGGAGCCTAGCTCGGTGAAGTTTGCGGCTCCGTCACCTCCTTCGGTATCTACGGTATAAAGAAAATATATGCTCTATCGTAAATACCAAGGAGTGCACAAAAAGTATTCCAAATATTTTTTAAATAAAACTGATAAAAAACTAGACAAAATTTTAAAGAGAACAGAAAAAGAATCAATCAAAAATACTTTTCTGATTAAAAGTTATAAGGGTTTTTGTCTAGGGACTCATCTGTAATGAAACAGAAGATTTCCAGGGGCTAGCTTATAAAAACAGAAAACGCTTCGGCAGAAACTTCGCCAGCCCAAAAGGGAAAATGCATTTTGCCCGAAGGCGCTTCCAGAAAACGATTCAATAAAGAGGGCAGAGAGGTTGACGGTGGGGTCCCACTCGTCAGGTTTGAACTTTCAAAAAGGGGGGAGACGAAGCTCGTCGGTGCCCGAGAGCCGTGGTGGTCGCCGGCGGCGATCCACGGCGAGGCAGGGGGATCGGAGGGTACCTCCGTGCTCAGGGCGCCATTCCGCGTCGGTTGGTGGTGGTGGTGGTCGCCGGCGAGTACCACGTCGACGGCGAGCTTTGCTCCGGCGGACGGCGGCTCGGGTGGTCGAGGGACTCGTCGGACAGGGCTGCAGAGGTCAAATTGAAGAGGGGGTTAGGCTTCTGGTAGCTAGAGGGGGTAACGGACGGGGTTTGGGCGCCGGAGATGGCCTCACCGGAGCGAATCGTGGTGGAGGCCGAGGCGGATCGGGGCGGCCGGAGTTGTGGGAGGAGACCTCCTCGAGGTCCTCCGAGTGGCCTGGCGGGGCGTTGGTGAGGAGTGGTGATGATGCGTGCACGAGGGTGAGCTCGGGGCCCCCTTTTTATAGGCGGCCCGAGGCGGTTGCCGTGAACGGGGGTCTCCGGCGAGTGATTACGGCGGCGCGGGGCTTGGTCGGGGTAATTAGGATGTTGGGCGTCATCGAGGAGGTCCACGCTTCCGTTTAGGTGCTAATCGAGCTGGAGTTTGGTGCTTTGGGGGTGAGTTCGACAGAACGGGGCGGCGCGGGCCCGTCGGTGGCAGGGAGCGCGTCCCGTGCTTGCCGGCCACGGTGGCGGTGCCACGGGCGTGCGCTGGCACACATGAGGCCACGCGGAGAGCAGAGGGGCGATGGGCGGCGCGGAACAGCGTTGAGCCGCCGTTCTTGTCCCCTGTCAGCCGCCACGGGAGGTCCCGACGCCGCAGAAGACGCCGGCGAGGGCGGGCCAGCGTGCCACCGACGCCAGGAAGAGGCCAAGTGCGCGTGTGGTGCTCCAGACAGTAGGAAGAGGCGGCGAGGAACGTGCCAAGTGCACTGTGAACGCGTGAGTGAAGCTGACGAACGCAAAGTGACACTGAAGTCTGAATTTTCTGAATTTTGAACAGCAACAGTGCATGCAAGGTGTTCGACAGAATGAATTTGGCCTCTGGTGATTTTTCCTTGAGCTGATTTTTGGTGGAGTGGCTTCTCATTGCTCCAGTAGGCTGCATGATTTTTGGTGGAATTTTTGGAGGAGTGTAGATATGAATTTCACCAAATTTGGCAAATCTAGTCCAAACTTGCAGAGACTGAATTTTGAAAAATTTGAAAAGAGGAGGAGTGGATCAAGATGGTTCTGGGTTGTGGGTACAAAGGACTATCTAGGAGAGTTTGTTTGAGGTCACAACTCAAATGCAATAGGGTACTTGCTTTGAAAATCACTCAGGCTCCAAATAATTTTCAGAATTGATTTGAGAGGAAAAATAATTCGAATAAAATCCAAAACTTGCTTGGATTAGTTGGGACAGAGAACTTAGGTTGATCACAAGGTGTAGGGGAGGTCTTGGAGGGGTTTTACCACATGGGCAAAAATGCCAAGTCATGGGTGGTTTCCAAGATATGAAAATCCCAAGTTTTCATAGAGTTTCACTTTTAAAAGAAAAAGATTAATCTCCAAAAATAAATTTGAGAGGGAACCATCAGAGAAGAAGTTTCAAAAGATTCAAACACCAATGTTTGAAAAAAATAAAATCCTTGCCAAAGCAAAGGAAGTTTTTAAGGGGAAGGTTTTCTGAGAGAAAATTTAAAAGGCCTCTTTTCAAAGAAAACCACAAGGTTTTTGATAAAACCCAAATTAAAATTTTGGAGTGTCACAACACCTACCCCCTTAGGAAAAATCTCGTCCCCGAGATTTCAGCTGATCCTTAAATAAGTGTGGATGCTCTGTCCGAAGAAAATCCTCGCTTTCCCAAGTTGCTTCACTGTCGGTGTGATTGCTCCACTGGACTTTGAAAAACTTGATGGTCTTCTGTCGGGTCCTCCTTTCAGACTCCTCTAATATTCTTACGGGATGTTCCCGATAAGTGAGGTCTGGCTGCACGTCAATGTTTTCATGGGATACTTGTTTCTCAGGGTTGCTTACGCACTTCCTTAATTGAGAGACGTGGAACACGTCGTGAATGTCGGACAAGTCTTCGGGTAAGTCTAGCTGGTAGGCTACAGTGCCTCTTCGTATCACTATGCAGAATGGTCCAATGAATCTTGGTGCTAACTTTCCTTTAATCTTAAACCGTTGCAGTCCTCTCATAGGGGATACTCTCAAGTATACGAACTCACCGGGTTCAAAGCTGACCCTACGATGTTTCTGATCATAATAACTCTTCTGTCGACTTTGAGCGGTCTTAAGTCGGTCTCTGATTAGCTTGACCTTTTCCTCGGCTTCTCTGAGCATATCTGGTCCGAAGATGCGGCTGTCTCCGGTCTCTGACCAATTTAATGGGGTACGACATCTTCGTCCGTATAAAGCCTCAAATGGTGCCATTTGTAGGCTGGCCTGGTAGCTATTGTTATACGCAAACTCGGTGTATGGCAGGCTTTCTTCCCAACTGGTTCCATATGTGAGGACACATGCTCTCAGCATGTCTTCTAAAATTTGGTTTACGCGTTCAGTCTGTCCATCAGTCTGTGGGTGGTATGCGGTACTGAAGGCTAGTTGGGTTCCCAGAGCCTGTTGTAAATGCTCCCAAAATCTTGAGACGAACTGAGTGCCTCTGTCGGATATTATAGTCTTCGGGACACCGTGCAGACAAACTATGCAGAAAAGATAAATCCTGGCAAGCCTCTGAGTGTTGTAGGTTGTCTTCACTGGAATAAAGTGTGCCACTTTGGTCAACCTGACAGTGATGACCCATATGGTATCATTCTCGTGTCGCGACCGAGGTAGTCCGACAATGAAATCCATCCCTATTTCATCCCATTTCCACTCAGGTATTTTGTTCGGTTGCAGTAGTCCGGCTGGTCTCTGATGCTCAGCTTTTATGCGTTGACATGAGTCGCAACATGCAATGAAGGCGGCTATGTCCCTCTTCATACCGTGCCACCAAAATCTTTCCTAAATATCCTTATACATTTTGGTTCCTCCAGGGTGGATTGAATATGGAGTGGTGTGTGCTTCAGCTAAAATTTGTTGCTTAAGGTCTTCTATGTTTGGCACGCAGAGCCTTTCTCCGTACCATAATATTCCTTCATTGTCTATGACGAATTCCGAGGCCTTGCCCATACTCAACTTTCTTTTGATGCCTTCGATGCTGATGTGACCGGGCTGAGCTTCTTTAATTTTCTCCACAAGGTTGGGTCGTATTTCCAAGTTTGATATGGTGCCTTCTGCTACCATTATCAAGTTGAGCTTGGCAAATTCTTGTTGGAATTCGGGCCTCAAGCTGTGCAGATTGTTTTCGTCGGAGCTGGGGTTCTGACTAAGGGCATCGGCCACTACATTTGCTTTCCCTGGATGGTAATGGATACCAACATCATAATCCTTTACCAACTCCAGCCAGCGTCCTTGCCGTAAATTTAGTTCTGGCTGCGTGAAAATATATTTGAGACTTTTGTGATCCGTATATATTTCACATCGATTCCCCAGTAAGAAATGCCTCCATTCCTTGAGTGCATGAATAACTGCTGCCATTTCCAAGTCATGAGTGGGATAGTTTTCCTCATGCTTGCGAAGTTGCCTTGAAGCGTAGGCGACAACCTTGCCTTCCTGCATCAATACGCATCCGAGACCCTTTCTGGACGCGTCACAATATACTTCAAAATTCTTGTGTATATCGGGTACAATTAATACCGGTGCTGTTGTTAATTTTCGCTTTAGCTCTTGGAAACTTTTCTCGCAGGCTTCTGTCCATTCAAACTTCTTATCTTTCTTGAGCAACTGTGTCATAGGCTTGGCTATGGTGGAAAATCCTTCAATAAATCTGCGGTAATATCCTGCCATTCCCAAGAAACTCCGTATGTCTGTTACGCTGGTTGGTGACTTCCAGCCAAGTACCGCCTTGACTTTCTCTGGGTCCACTGCGATACCGTCTTGGGTCAGTACGTGGCCTAGAAAGCCTACTTGTCTTAGCCAAAATTCGCACTTGCTGAACTTGGCATACAATTGGTGTTTTCTTAGCTCTCCTAGCACAATCCTGAGATGTTCTGCGTGCTCTTCTGGTGTCTTGGAGTATACCAGAATATCGTCGATGAATACCACGACGAACTTGTCCATAAACTTCATAAATACTTTGTTCATAAGGTGAACAAAATATGCTGGGGCGTTAGTTAATCCAAATGGCATCACTGTGAACTCGTACAGTCCATATCTGGAGGTGAAGGCTGTTTTGGGGATATCTTCCGTTCGTACCTTCAATTGATGGTATCCTGACCTTAAGTCAATTTTTGAGAATACCTTGGCCTGAGCGAGTTGATCAAACAAATCGTTTATCCTTGGCATCGGGTATTTGTTTTTGACTGTGACCATGTTAAGTGCTCGATAGTCAATACACAATCTCAGCGTTCCATCCTTCTTTTGGCAAATAAAATTGGTGATCCCCAAGGTGAGGAGCTGGCTCGAATGTATCCTTTTTCCAGTAATTCTTTTATTTGCTTCTTCAACTCGATCAACTCAGATGGTGCCATTCTGTATGGTTTCTTGTATATGGGGGTGGTTCCTGGTGCTAGCTCAATGCGGAATTCTATTTCCCGGTCTGGTGGCATGCCTGGTAGTTCTTCAGGGAATACATCTGGAAATTCACACACTACTGGAACCTTGTTTAGCTCAGAAACGTCCACCTTATTTAATCTCGGTTGCCGGGGTATTTTTCCTTCCTTGGCTGATACTCTTATTGTCTTCCCTTGGTGGTGTGTGAGAATTACGGTCCTGTTGAAACAGTCGATAAAACCCTTATTGGTGGTTAGCCAATCCATTCCTAGGATGACATCCAGTCCTTTATTTTCCAACACAATAAGATTCGCGTGAAACTCCAATCCTTCGAACTCAATGACCACATTCGGACAGTAATTCTGAGTAACTTGCTGAATCCCAGGGGACTTGATGGTCATGGATTTCTCCAGGGGAAGCATCGAAAAATTATTTTGCAAAGCAAAACTTTTCGAAATGAAAGAGTGAGAAGCTCCAGAATCAAACAAAACCATTGCAGGTATTGTGTTGACAGGAAACGTACCGATTACGATATCCGTAGCATTTTGTGCCTCCTCTTTGGTAACGTGGTTCAGATGACCCTTCCTGTGGTTATTATTGGGATTGAAATTGTTTCGCTTGGGCGCGGAATTGTTGCCGCTGTTGTTTGGCTTTGGGGTTGAATTCCTTGGCTTGGGGCATTGTTTGGCATAGTGCCCTTCTTCTCCACAAGCGTAACAAGTAACGCCGGGGCGATAGGTGAATTCCTTGTCCCTTGCATGAAAATTCTTGATTGGGCGTGAGACATTGGATGAGGATTTGTGTGTCCCACCCTTTTGAAAATCTGTCTTGCTTCGGTGATTGCGAGCATGATTTATCTGGTCCCTTTTTCGCTTGCAGATGTCTTCCAGACTGCGTCTCTCATTTTCCAGAGTAATGGCTTTGTCCACCAGTGTTTTAAAATCAGGAAAAGTGTGCACGACCAGTTGGCATTTAAGCGCGGGCGCCAGACCGTCAAGGAATTTCTCCATCTTCTTGATTTCAGTCATACGCTCTTCATTGGCGTAGCGGGACAATAGAGTAAATTGACTGTTGTAATCTGACACTGTCATGTTCCTTTGTTTGAGATCATCGAATTCTCTCTTCTTGATTTTCATAATACTCTTAGGAATGTGTGCACCACGGAAACCTTCCTTGAAATCATCCCAGGTTATGTCATTTTCGTTGGGATGCATGTGCAGAAAATTCTCCCACCACGATGCGGCTGCTCCTGTGAGATAGTGCGGAGCATATAATACCTTCTCGGGGTCTGAACATTTAGCAATAATTAATTTTCTCTCCATATCTCGAAGCCAGTCCTCGGCTTCAAGAGGTTTGTCAGTGTGAGAAAATGTTTGAGGACGTGTCTTCTGTAGCTCAGATAACTTGGAATGCTGCTGATACTGTCCATGGTGATTTCCCATGTTGATGACTTGGTTCATTATTTCCCGATGTTATTGCTGACTCTGCTCATAAAGGCGGCACATTTGTGAAAGTGCCGATTCACTGCCCTGTTGGCTTGACTGTCCCTGAGTGAACTCGTTGCTGGTTGGTGCATCATAATTTTCCTCTGGTGGAATTGGCATGGAGCGAGTCCAAGGACGAGACATTTTTCACTCTGGGGATATTTTTGTAAGACCCATAAGAAAAGCGGAAAGAGTTGCAAAAACAAATCCATAAATGCATAAAGCTGGCAAATAGAATTAAATAACTCAGCTTACTTAAGAAAAACAAATCGACTTGCGCATGGAGAAGGACTGCTCATTACATATCTTACACGCGAGCGGTAATTATACAATACATCACTCAGGACATGCGTACAAAATCCTGACATGTTATTTAGGCTAGTGCACTTCTCCAGATCCTACATGATGCGCAAACAGGCTACTTCTCACAACCTATGTACATATCTTACAAAGCGGTACATTACATGGCAGCTAAGCGTACTCAGGCAGAGATGTTGACGACCTCCTTTGCCCTACCGAGGGCGAGGCGTAGCGAGGTTGGGGACTCGACTTCCTCCTCGCTAATGGGCTCCATATGTGTAATGTTGCGCAGAGTGGACGGAGCGGTTGCCAGGGGCGGAGCAACAAGTACAGGAGTGGGCGCGAAGGGTGGTGCAGTGCGCGCTGGAGTGGGCGCAATGACTTGGTTGAATTCTTCGGTAGAAGGCAGACGACGAGTAGGCGTAAAAGATGCTGATGACGAGACAAAAGTCAGTGGCGGTGCGATGGGTAGGAGCTCCCTCCTGTTGGCAGCACAGCCACGAACTGAGTCCATGCGGGTAGCTACGAAGTCGTCCACCAGGTTGTCGAAGGCTGCCTCCAGGGCCCGGAGATACTCAATGAGCATCTCAAAAGCCTCGTCTCGTTCTCCTCTGGGGCAGGAGTATGCGTAGTGATAGGTGTAAGGCACATGGCACGGAAGATAACGGTAACGACGAGTCTTCATCACGGGGAGGACATCCCTGAGACGAGCTATCGCCTCGCAGGCTGCCATCTGCATACCATGCCTCTCCGTAGGCATGGCTCTTCCCACGAACTGGAAGCGGCGTAACTCACCACGCCCTCCCTTGAACTGCACCGCGGCCTGGTGCATGGTCAGACTGTCGTTGACTCGGTGCTGGCAGAGTGTGAAGACTGGGCGCACGGATGGCCCCATCACGACCTGAACGATGAAAGAAAGAAGCTTGACGAACCCATCGGGCACGTTGGCGAAGGTCTGAGACTCGTAGCTGTTGTCGGCCATCTACAAAAGTAGGCAAAAATTCTGCATGGTCAGATCATAAATTTATGCTGACACACAGAAAATGACTACAATTGCAAAAATATAAATTGGCTCTATCATGCTAATAACCAATTAGCGATCGCACCTAGTGGCTTCCTACAGTCAGCCTGGCTCTGGTACCAAGCTTGTCACGACCGGTTTTCCAATAAAAATATTTATTGAGAAACCAATCTTTTGAGTCCAGTATGAGAAAAAATCCTCCTCACTGGTAGACAAATTCTTGATACAATAAGCCAGTAGCATAAAATATATTACAGGGTCGAACTACGGTTGCTCAACCAAATTATTACAAGCACACCAATAATTATACATAATGGCGGACATGACACAGTGGTGTGGAGGCATACTACTGACTCGAGGATAGGGCGGTGGTGGAGAAACACAGCGGGGAGAGAAATACAAGACTCTAAGTCTGTCATCTCATCGAGCGTCGAGGTGAGGCTCGATGAATTTATTTGGTAGCGGAAGCGGATATAATACAGTGACCAAATCCAGGGTCACACGAGACTGACTGGGACTCCTCTAGGTGTCGGACTCGCTATCAAACTCTTCATCCATGAGATCGCCTTCGTCAGCATCTGGCCAAATCAACAAGCCAGTGAGTACTTTGAAAGTACTCGCAAGACAGTTCGGACGTAAGATATAACAAATGCATGCATGGATGCGTCATGAATAATTCACCAATGTACATTCAAAAATTTGCATAACAAGGTAAGTAAAAGGGAAACGGCGGTAGTCCGCCTGAAATCCCAACAGAGCATAAATAACTACCGATCGGGTGTCTGAAGCGACGCCTCGAAAGGTGAACAAATAAATATAAGGAAATGATGCCACAGTAGGGTGTCTTAGCGACACCACATAAAGGGCTTTAAAAGAAATACCATAGTCGGATGTCGGGGCGACATCACAGAAAGGGCTTTAAAAGAAATGCCACAGTCGGACGTCGGGGTGACATCACAGAAAGGGCTTCAAAAGAAATGCCATAGTCGGACGTCGGGGCGACATCATACAAAGGGCTTTAAAATAAATGCCACGGTCGGACGTCGGGGCGACATCACAGGAAGGGCTCTAAAAGAAATGCCACAGTCGGACGTCTGAGCGACATCGCAAAAAGGGCTTGAAAAGAAAGTAGAATACAACAATGCCACAGTCGGACGTCTGAGCGACATCGCAGAAAGGGCTTTTATTCACAAGTAAATAATACTCATAATAAACATTTAATTCTTGAGAAATAAATGGGTTAGTCCATCCACAGGAACAATCATTTAACCGGAATTAGCACTCATGCGAATCACCGGAATCTCTGCCATCAAAACTGACATTTGATTAGGATAAGATAATACGAATTTGGACATGGAATAGATGATTTGGGGGAATATATGACTCTACAGAGTTTGTACAAAATTTTTCCCACAGCCAACGGATTTCCGTAGTCACGAAGGACTAGTTCCGTTTCCGGTATTTCAGAAGAAAACATAGCTAACCAGTACACACCCATCCTACCTCTCGATGCTAGGAATCACCCTAGACATCGTCCAAGAAAAACTTTTGAGACAGGGAGATCACAATCTCGAATAGCATGGGATCAAATTTATATACGCGCGCTCTAAGGGGTGCCCCCCTCTCGGTCCCAACCGGAAACACCCATGCCCCTTGACCGGATGACTGGCTTTAATCCAGGGCCATGGAACCATCATCACGGCCTCTCCTTTTGGTGTGTACCAGAAAAGCGGTTTGCAACTTACTAAAGCATATTCCTTGCGGAAAACATGTGGTAGTACAGGGAAGGAAATGAGAGGAACTGGACCGATACGGTTTGACACCGAAGACACATAGTCTGGCATAAGACTGGCATGCTACAACACTGCCATCTCACCCATCCTCTTGCCAACACATGGCCATTCATACTCACATCCATCCACTTATGGATCATCGAACTCACGTACCTCATTATCGCATAAAATAACGTTCATCGATATGCTTCTCAACATGCCATGAAACTATCTAAATGCAAAACATGCCAAGACACTCATCATATCAAAAGTTCAAACATGCTTGCCTGGTTCAGAGTAGTCGGAGCCTAGCTCGGTGAAGTTCGCGGCTCCGTCACCTCCTTCGGTATCTACGGTATAAAGAAAATATATGCGCTATCGTAAATACCAAGGAGTGCACAAAAAGTATTCCAAATATTTTTTAAATAAATCTGATAAAAAACTAGACAAAATTTTAAAGAGAACAGAAAAAGAATCAATCAAAAATACTTTTCTGATTAAAAGTTATAAGGGTTTTTGTCCAGGGACTCATCTATAATGAAACAGAAGATTTCCAGGGGCTAGCTTATAAAAACAGAAAACGCTTCGGCAGAAACTACGCCAGCCCAAAAGGGAAAACACATTTTGCCCGAAGGCGCTTCCAGAAAATGATTCAATAGAGAGGGCAGAGAGGCTGACGGTGGGGTCCCACTCGTCAGGTTTGAACTTTCAAAAAGGGGGGAGACGAAGCTCGTCGGCGCCCGAGAGCCGCGGTGGTCGCCGGCGGCGATCCACGGCGAGGCAGGGGGATCGGAGGGTACCTCTGTGCTCAGGGCGCCATTCCGCGTCGGTTGGTGGTGGTGGTGGTCGCCGGTGAGTACCACGTCGACGGCGAGCTTTGCTCCGGCGGACGGCGGCTCGGGTGGTCGAGGGACTCGTCGGAGAGGGCTGCAGAGGTCAAATTGAAGAGGGGGTTAGGCTTCTGGTAGCTAGAGGGGGGTAACGGATGGGGTTTGGGCGCCGGAGATGGCCTCACCGGAGCAAATCGTGGTGGAGGCCGAGGCGGATCGGGGCGGCCGGAGTTGTGGGAGGAGACCTCCTCGAGGTCCTCCGAGTGGCCTGGCGGGGCGTTGGTGAGGAGTGGTGATGATGCGTGCACGAGGGTGAGCTCGGGGCCCCTTTTTATAGGCGGCCCGAGGCGGTTGCCGTGAACGGGGGTCTCTGGCGAGTGATTACGGCGGCGCAGGGCTTGGTCGGGGTAATTAGGACGTTGGGCGTCATCGAGGAGGTCCACGGTTCCGTTTAGGTGCTAATCGAGCTGGAGTTTGGTGTTTTGGGGGTGAGTTCGACAGAACGGGGCGGCGCGGGCCCGTCGGCGGCAGGGAGCGCGTCCCATGCTTGCCGGCCACGGTGGCGGTGCCACGGGCGTGCGCTGGCACGCATGAGGCCACGCGGAGAGCAGAGGGGCGATGGGCGGCGCGGAATGGCGTTGAGCCGCCGTTCTTGTCCCCTGTCAGCCGCCACGGGAGGTCCCGACGCCGCAGAAGACGCGGCGAGGGCGGGCCAGCGTGCCACCGACGCCAGGAAGAGGCCAAGTGCGCGTGTGGTGCTCCAGACAGTAGGAAGAGGCGGCGAGGAACGTGCCAAGTGCACTGTGAACGCGTGAGTGAAGCTGACGAACGCAAAGTGACACTGAAGTCTGAATTTTCTGAATTTTGAACAGCAATAGTGCATGCAAGGTGTTCGACAGAATGAATTTGACCTCTGGTGATTTTTCCTTGAGCTGATTTTTGGTGGAGTGGCTTCTCATTGCTCCAGTAGGCTGCATGATTTTTGGTGGAATTTTTGGAGGAGTGTAGATATGAATTTCACCAAATTTGGCAAATCTGGTCCAAACTTGCAGAGACTGAATTTTGAAAAATTTGAAAAGAGGAGGAGTGGATCAAGATGGTTCTGGGTTGTGGGTACAAAGGACTATCCAGGAGAGTTGGTTTGAGGTCAAAACTCAAATGCAATAGGGTACTTGCTTTGAAAATCACTCAGGCTCCAAATAATTTTCAGAATTGATTTGAGAGGAAAAATAATTCGAATAAAATCCAAAACTTGCTTGGATTAGTTGGGACAGAGAACTTAGGTTGATCACAAGGTGTAGGGGAGGTCTTGGAGGGGTTTTACCACATGGGCAAAAATGCCAAGTCATGGGTGGTTTCCAAGATATGAAAATCCCAAGTTTTCATAGAGTTTCACTTTTAAAAGAAAAAGATTAAACTCCAAAAATAAATTTGAGAGGGAACCATCAGAGAAGAAGTTTCAAAGATTCAAACACCAATGTTTGAAAAAAATAAAATCCTTGCCAAAGCAAAGGAAGTTTTTAAGGGGAAGGTTTTCTGAGAGAAAATTTAAAAGGCCTCTTTTCAAAGAAAACCACAAGGTTTTTGATAAAAACCAAATTAAAATTTTGGAGTGTCACAGTACTACTGTGAGCATTAGTAAGGTACACATCAATAACATGTATATCACATATACCTTTGTTCACTTTGCCATCCTTCTTATCCGCCAAATACTTGGGGCAGTTCCGCTTCCAGTGTCCAGTCTGCTTGCAGTAAAAGCACTCAATCTCAGGCTTAGGTCCAGACTTGGGTTTCTTCTCTTGAGCAGCAACTTGTTTGCTGTTCTTCTTGAAGTTCCCCTTCTTCTTCCCTTTGCCCTTTTTCTTGAAACTGCTGGTCTTGTTAACCATCAACACTTGATGCTCCTTCTTGATTTCTACCTCCACAGCTTTTAGCATCGCGAAGAGCTTGGGAATAGTTTTGTCCATCCCTTGCATATTATAGTTCATCACGAAGCTCTTGTAGCTTGGTGGCAGTGATTGAAGAATTCTGTCAATGACACTATCATCAGGAAGATTAACTCCCAGTTGAATCAAGTGATTATTATACCCAGACATTTTTAGTATGTGTTCACTGACAGAACTATTCTCCTCCATCTTACAGCTATAGAACTTATTGTAGACTTCATATCTCTCAATCCGAGCATTTGCTTGAAATATTAACTTCAACTCCTGGAACATCTCATATGCTCCATGACGTTCAAAACGTCGTTGAAGACCCGGTTCCAAGCCGTAAAGCATGGCACACTGAACTATCGAGTAGTCATCAGCTTTGCTCTACCAGATGTTCTTAACATCGTCAATTGCATCAGCAGCAGGCCTGGCACCCAGTAGTGCTTCCAGGACGTAATTCTTCTGTGCAGCAATGAGGATAATCCTCAGGTTACGGACCCAGTCCGTGTAATTGCTACCATCATCTTTCAACTTATCTTTCTCAAGGAACGCATTAAAATTCAACGGAACAATAGCATGAGCCATCTATCTACAACAAACATAGACAAGCAAAATACTATCAGGTACTAAGTTCATGATAAATTTAAGTTCAATTAATCATATTACTTAAGAACTCCCACTTAGACAGACATCTCTCTAGTCATCTAAGTGATCACGTGATCCAAATCAACTAAACCATATATGTCCGATCATCACGTGAGATGGAGTAGTTTCAATGGTGAACATCACTATGTTGATCATATCTACTATATGATTCACGTTCGACCTTTCGGTCTTCGTGTTCCGAGGCCATATCTGTATATGCTAGGCTCGTCAAGTTTAACCTGAGTATTCCGCGTGTGCAACTGTTTTGCACCCGTTGTATTTGAACGTAGAGCCTATCACACCCGATCATCACGTGGAGTCTCAGCACGAAGAACTTTCGCAATGGTGCATACTCAGGGAGAACACTTCTTGATAATTTAGTGAGAGATCATCTTAAAATGCTACCGTCAATCAAAGCAAGATAAGATGCATAAAGGATAAACATCACATGCAATCAATATAAGTGATATGATATTGCCATCATCATCTTGTGCTTGTGATCTCCATCTCCGAAGCACCATCGTGATCACCATCGTCACTGGAGCGACACCTTGATCTCCATCGTAGCATCATTGTCGTTATGCCATCTATTGCTTCTACGACTATCGCTACCGCTTAGTGATAAAGTAAAGCAATTACAGGGCGTTTGCATTCCATACAATAAAGCAACAACCATATGGCTCCTGCCAGTTGCCGATAACTTCAGTTACAAAACATGATCATCTCATACAATAAAATATAGCATCACGTCTTGACCATATCACATCACAACATGCCCTACAAAAACAAGTTAGACGTCCTCTACTTTGTTGTTGCAAATTTTACGTGGCTGCTACGGGCTGAGCAAGAACCGTTCTTACCTATGCATTAAAACCACAATGATAGTTCATCAAGTTAATGTTGTTTTAACCTTCGCATGGACCGGGCGTAGCCACACTCGGTTCAACTAAAGTGAGAGAGACAGACACCCGCCAGTCACCTTTAAGCACGAGTGCTCGTAACGGAGAAACCAGTCTCGCGTAAGCGTATGCGTAATGTCGGTCCGGGCCACTTCATCTCACAATACCGCTGAACCAAAGTATGACATGCTGGTAAGCAGTATGACTTGTATCGCCCACAACTCACTTGTGTTCTACTCATGCATATGACATCTATGCATAAAACCAGGCTCGGCTGCCACTGTTGGGGAATGTAGTAATTTCAAAATTTTCCTACACACACGCAAGATCATGGTGATGTATAGCAACGAGAGGGGAGAGTGTTGTCCACGTACCCTTGTAGACCGAAAGCGGAAGCGTTATGACAACGCGGTTGATATAGTCGTACGTCTTCACGATCTGACCGATCCAAGTACCGAACGTACGGTACCTCCGAGTTCAGCACACGTTCAGCTCGATGACGATCCCTGGACTCCGATCCAGCAGGGTGTCGGGGATGAGTTCCGTCAGCACGACAGCGTGGTGACGATGATGATGTTCTACCGACGCAAGGCTTCGCCTAAGCACTGCAACGGTATGACCGAGGTGGAATATGGTGGAGGGGGGCACCGTACACGGCTAAGGAACGATCACGAAGATCAACTTGTGTGTTCGGGGGTGCCCCCTGCCCCCGTATATAAAGGAGCAAGGGGGAAGGCCGGCCGGCCCTTGGGGCGCGCCAAGGAGGGGGGAGTCCTCCTCCTAGTAGGAGTAGGACTCCCCTTTCCTAGTCCAACTAGGAAGGGGGAAGGGGGAAGGAAAGAGAGGGAGAGGGAGAGGGAAAGAGGGGCCGCGCCCCCCTCCCCTAGTCCAATTCGGACTCCCCATGGTAGGGGGCATGCCACCTCCTGGGCTACTGCCCTTTCTCTCCCCTCAGGCCCACTAAGGCCCAATACTTCCCCGGGGGGTTCCGGTAACCCCTCCGGCACTCCGGTTTTCTCCGAAATCACCCGGAACACTTCCGGTGTCCGAATATAGTCGTCCAATATATCAATCTTTATTTCTCGACCATTTCGAGACTCCTCGTCATGTCCGTGATCACATCCGGGACTCCGAACAACCTTCGGTACAGCAAAACTTATAAACTCATAATAAAACTATCATCGTAACGTTAAGCATGCGGACCCTACGGGTTCGAGAACTATGTAGACATGACCTAGAACTGTTTCCGGTCAATAACCAATAGCGGAACCTGGATGTTCATATTGGCTCCTACATATTCTACGAAGATCTTTATCGGTCAAACCGCATAACAACATACGTTGTTCCCTTTGTCATCGGTATGTTACTTGCCCGAGATTTGATCGTCGGTATCCAATACCTAGTTCAATCTCGTTACCGGCAAGTCTTTTTACTCATTACGTAATGCATCATTCCATAACTAAGTGATTAGCTACATTGCTTGCAAGGCTTGTAGTGATGTGCATTACCGAGAGGGCCCAGAGATACCTCTCCGACAATCAGAGTGACAAATCCTAATCTCGAAATACGCCAAGTCAACATGTACCTTCGGAGACACCTGTAGAGCTCCTTTATAATCACCCAGTTACATTGTGATGTTTGGTAGCACACAAAGTGTTCTTCCGGTAAACGGGAGTTGCATAATCTCATAGTTGTAGGAACTTTGTGTAAGTCATGAAGAAAGCAATAGCAACATACTAAATAATCAAGTGCTAAGCTAACGGAATGGGTCAAGTCAATCACATCATTCTCCTAATGATGTGATCTCGTTAATCCAATGACAACACATGTCTATGGTTAGGAAACATAACCATCTTTGATTAATGAGCTAGTCAAGTAGAGGCATACTAGTGACATTAAGTTTGTCTATGTATTCACACATGTATCATGTTTCCGGTTAATACAATTCTAGCATGAATAATAAACATTTATCATGATACGAGGAAATAAATAATAACTTTATTATTGCCTCTAGGGCATATTTCCTTCAGTATCACCATCACACTCCTATCTTTACCGTTTTATTTAGTTCGATCCTTTTAGTAGTATCTTTATCTAGTAGATTGAAGTTTTGATATCAAGTAATTTGAGTTTTGCTTTGTGATCTCTTTATGTAATTGAGTCCGTGAGCTATCTATAATAAGGATTAGTGTTGAGTCAAGGGCTTTGCTATGTTGCCATGATTTTGAGAAAGTAGAAAGAATAAAAGAGTTCATATCGATCTTATGGATAGTGATGACTTCACACATAGAAAGTATGAGGCATAAAAGTTGTTGAGAGTTGATGAACGTAGTTTTGGTCATCGTTGCAATTAATAGGAAGTGATAAGGAAAGAGGGGTTCACATATAAATATATTATCTTGGACACCTTTTATAATTGGGAGCACTCATTAGGTATGACATGCTAAAAGAGTTGACATTGGACAAGGAAGACAACATAATGGTTTATGTTTTCGCACATCTCGGTTAAAGTATATTATCATTGACCTTCCAAATATGTTGAGCTTGCCTTTCCCCCTCATGCTAGCCAAATTCCTTGCACCAAGTAGAGATACTACTTGTGCTTCCAAATATCCTTAAACCCAGTTTTGCCATGAGAGTCCACCATACCTACCTATGGATTGAGTAAGATCCTTCAAGTAAGTTGTCATGTTGCAAGCAATAAAAATTGCTCTCTAAATATGTATGACTTATTAGTGCAGAGAAAATAAGCTTTGTACGATCTTGTTGTGGAAGTAATAAAAGCGACGGACTACATAATAAAGGTCCACACACAAGGGGCAATATAAAGTGACGTTCTTTTGCATTAAGATTTTGTGCATCAACCCTAAACGCACATGACAACCTCTGATTCCCTCTGCGAAGGGCATATCTTTTACTTCATGTTTTTACTTTTTGCTTGAGTCAAGGTGATCCTCACCTTTCCCTTTTTCATTTTATCCTTTGGCAAGCTCTTC